>NC_081180.1:67973713-68100270 GCF_029867415.1 Vicia villosa
GAAATGCTGCTTGGTTATTTGTGGTGAAATTGGGTATTTGGGTAGAAAAATTAGTGTTGCGTCCACTTCGACCCACTGAACTAACATTTGGTGAAAATGTCGTATTATTAGTTGAGGTGTTTATAGGTCTTGCCCCTCGGACGTCTGTTCCAAATGGGAATGGGTATGGCATTCCATATGGAGTATTTGGTCTCCATTCGAAGCCAGAACTTGTGCCTTGACCCATTGAATTGTTTGCAGCGTTTGTCCAGGGATACAGTACATCATCTGCACTTGTAGAAGAGGGTGCGGTTGTCGATGCCGAAACTGGAACAGTTCCTGAATGTCCTGTAGTATTTTCAGGCGCAGTCTGGGAATTGTCTGCAGGTCTCGATCCATTTGGACCCGTTGCATCTCGTGCTTCTTGAGTAGAAGTCGAATTTGCCGCTCCTGATCCTGAACCTTGTGGGGGATCTTGATTACCCCCTGCACTGGCCGTAACGACCATTTTCTTGTTGTACCTTCGTTTGGGAATCGGTTGTGCACTGTCTTTTAATTTACCGTTCCTAAGGTTCATACAAGGTCTTGATATTGTCTAGACAAAAACAAAACAATTGATTAAAACAATCCGCGTGACACTGTCCCACTGGGCGTGCCAATTTGTTTACGGTGATTTCCGGTAAACAACCGCTAGTCTTCCAAACTATAATAAATATGATTTGGTTACTTGCAGGATCGACTAGATTGATCCTAGGACACATAGTCAAGAAGATTGTTATCAATGTTCATTTGAATCATATTCATAATTTGTCCTCTTCGATGAGTATTGTTCGATTCAAGAATCTTGGTAATTGCTTCGTTATATGTAATTATAACTTCAACAAGAAAGATAAATAACATAACATATGAAACTTAAAGATTGTTAAAACATAAAGAATCTTAAACTGCAGAAACGTTAAAGACTTTAAAAGTAAATGATCATGAAAGTAAATTCGGAAGTAAAATAAAGATACAGGAATGTAAATGACAAGAAATAAATGAAATGCAGTAATTCAGAAATGTATTCGAAAATGAAATATAATACACATGTATTAAAATGGTGGTGTCATACGTACATTTTCTCAGCGAACTCTTTCTCGTAACACTTGATACTTGAGTAAATATGTGAGTGATTTGTACAAAATGAACACCCGGAATCCTAACATTAAAACTCCTATTTATACTAGTTTCGACCTTAACGGTCCTACACTAATCTGCTGCCACGTTTCTCATCAGAACTTCCAGCGAAGCCATCTGTTGTTGAACGGTTACGAAACCGACTTCGAATTTCAAATCTTCCCGCCTGAGTCCGTCTTCGACGCGTGGCAGTGTATTTAAACAAACACTACTAAAAAACACGCTAAGTAGTAATACTTGAATATATACTTTATAAATTTTGTCTAAGTCCCGAAGACATATGCTTTCATTAGTCTTTCAGTGTTCACTATCTTCAACGAACTTAGAAGGCTATATCTTCGAGGCATGACCATCAGTAGCCATTCTTTCACTTTTTAAGGGATGGCCATCAGTAACCATCTTTCCTTCGATTCTCAACTCCTTCGAAGGACAAACAATATAAAACGAAATCTTCAGCTAACACTTTCTGGAACCTCAGCCTTCCAAATTCTATTCCAATCTCTGTCTGATGAATCGAAATTGAACCCTTCAATAATGTTATACATTTCCTTCATTGAGAAATCATTATTTCCTGCTCCTGCAAAACAAAAAACGTCAGTGCAATCCTCCCTACTTGGAGGCACAATAGCTTTCAAACTATCCATCCAATCCGCCGGCAGCCAGCTTTCCAATATTTGAATGTTCCAGCCACCGTTCGAACTGATCAAGTCACAAACTCGAGCATTCTGCAGTCCCTCAGGAATACTGATATTTATATCTTTCACTCTACAATTCTTTTTAATCCAAACATCATCCCAGGCCTTTATATTCTTTCCATCACCAATAACCCAAAGACCAGTTTTCTGCAAGTCTGGCAAGATATTGACCACTGCCTTCCATAAACTCGAGTCCGTCAATTTAGCTTGCATACAGCCACTATGATCTTGGTTTACATGCTTGTTTCGCAAAACCTCACACCAAAGATCACTTGAGTTGTTATACATAGCCCATCCCAGCTTCATCAAACACACTTTATTCAAAACATGCAAATTACGCAATCCAGTCCCACCAATTTGCTTAGGCAACGTGACCGTATCCCAAGCAATGGCATGCATTTTTCGTTTATCTTCCGTGTCTCCCCATACAAAACTTCTCTGAAGAGCATGAATCTTATCAATACATGATTTGGGAAGTTTGGTTGTCATCATAGGATATAGAGGAATCGCTTCGATAACGCTTTTTGCCAATGTAAGCCTCCCTGCTAACGAGAGGCTATTTCTCTTCCAACAATTGAGCTTCATGGCAACTTGTTCAACTAAGTACTGAACATCATTCTTCTTCAGGTTCTTCCCACTCAAAGGCACCCCCAGATACTTGCCGAATCCGGTAGTGCATCGAAACTTATAGATGTGCTGAAGCTTAGTTTGTAAACTTCTGCTGACATTTTTTGAATACAGGATGCTCGTTTTGTCTTGATTAATTTCCTGTCCAGTCATTTGTCCAAAAGTATCAAGCGTCTCTATGATACAAGCCATATTAGATTCAGTTGCCTCTCCAAAAATCAGAAGATCATCTGCAAACATAAGGTGAGATATCGTTATTCCATGTCTTCCCAATTTAATGCCTTTCCATTTATTGTTCGCCACCGAATCTTCTATAAGATGAGTTAACTTATCCATACATAAGACAAACAAATATGGGGATATGGGATCTCCATGTCGAATCCCTCGTTGCGGACGGAAAAACTCATTTCTAGTTCCACTCCAATTAACATTTGTCTCAACACTAGTTACCGAATGCATTATCACATTTTGCATATTTTCCGGAATCCGAGCCTCCTGAAGCACTCTCCAAATGCATTCCCAGCTTAATTTGTCATAAGCTTTAGATAAATCTACTTTGATGGCAAAGAAACCTGTTTTACCTTTCTTCCTTTCCATCGTGTGCATGACCTCTCTAGCAATTATGATATTTTCATGTATAAGTCTGCCAGGAACAAAGCCCGTTTGAAATGGTGAAATAAGCTTATCCATATGAATCTTCAATCTAGCAACAACAATCTTGCTCAGAACTTTATAGATAGTATTGCACAATGATATTGGCCTGAAATGTGAGACCAAACACGGATTATCATTTTTCGGAATTAAACAAATATCAGTTCTGTTCACTGCCGCTATATCCGTAGGCTGCTTCCACATATTACAAACAACATCACATACACTATCTCCTACCACTCCCCAGGATTTTTGGAAAAAACCTGCTGGAAACCCATCAGGGCCAGGAGCCTTCCAAGGTTTCATACTGAAAACAGCTTTCTTCACCTCTTCTTTACTAATAGTATCGTCCATCTTGAAAATATCTCCCTCATTAAGTCTCGGATAATTAGTAGTAGTTTGATACCAATCAATCCAAGTATTCTTAATGGAAAAGAGTTTTCTGTAATAATCATTCACCATGTTCTTGATCTGATTTCTATCTTCAATCCAATGACCTTCATCATCCTTTAACATAAGCACTTTGTTTTTCCTTCTTCTGTTAATAGTTTTCAAATGGTAGTATTTTGTGTTACGATCTCCGTCAACAAGCCACTGCGCTCGAGACCGTTGAAACCACATCAATTCTTCTTGCCGTAAAATCAATTTGAGTTCACCTTGCAACTTTTTCTCTAATCGAATCAGTCCCGTTATATTCTGTCTATCCTGAATATTTTTTTGAATTCCCTGCAGACGCGCCATAATACCACGCTTAACCCTTTGCACATGTTGAATTGAACACATCTTCCATTCTTTAGCATCAGACTCTATTCTTTGCATATTTTGAAGAAATTCATCTTGTCTTTTCCAAAGGCCTTTGATTCTATCAATGTACTTATGATCCACCAGCCATGCACTTTCAAAACGAAAAGGCTTAGAGTTCCTCTCAAAATTACTACCTGTAAGTGCAATTAGAACTTTTGCTATTAAAAAATAAGTCATTTTTACATTTCCTCATAAGTTCATATCAATTAATTACATTAATTATCAAATCAAATAACTAGTAATTACTCAATAGTTGTTATTTATAAATAGTTAATAAATTATAAAAGTATTTATCCACATAATAAGATTAAAATATTCCAAAAAATTTATTCTCAAAGTATATAGCTAACATTTCACTTTCATTGAATTTATTTGACTCATACACTAAGTATTTAATTACGCTTATAATATATATTTGGGACATGTTTAGCACAATAAATTATTTGATTGATTTTAAAGATTATTAAAAATATTTGAATCCATGGAAGAAAATCTTTGGGCAATAAGTAGATCCTCAAATGTATAGAAACACAAACGATAACAAAACCCGGACTCATTATTTTTTAGACACTCTTTAAATAAGAAGAAATGTGATAAACAGTGTGTTCGGTATATAAACAAATGTATTGATATATTGTGATAGTTAAATTGGAATTTCCGTTATTCAAAAATTAAGTTATTTTACATGTATTTATATTTAAATTCATATCAATTAATTGCATTAATTATCTGATAAAAAATAAAAGGCTAAATTACAGTTTTAGTCCCTCTATTTTAGTGTTTTCACGATTTTAGTCTCTCTATTTTATTTTTAAACACTTTTGGTCTCTCACCCTCACTTTGACTACAAAAACATTTATGTGTCACATCTTAAAATATATTTTTTGGTTCCCTATCCTCGCTTTTGGTCCCTATTTTCACTTGAGGATGAACTATTTATTTTAAAAAATGACACATAAGTGTTTTTTTTAGCCAAAATGGAGATGAGAGACAAAAATGTTTAAAAATAAAATAGGGGGACTAAAATCATAAAAACACCGGAGACAAAAACTATAATTTAAACAAAATAAAATTTAACTAGTTATGATTTAATTCATTCAATGCTCAATTAAGTTGTTATATGATAAAAAGTTTAATATAATTATAAAAATATTTGTCCACATAATAATATTAAAATATTCCGATAAATTTATGTTCAAAGTATATATACAACATTTCACTTTCGTTGAATTTATACTTCTGATTCTAAAAAAAACCTACAGAAAATGATCTAAGAAAAAAAATTAACAAAAGAGAAGTTGTGAAAGAGAGTGCATCTACTTACAAACTTCCAAAGAAGCAATAAAAAAAAGGACTAAAATGAAAACTGAAATTTAGACCTAAAAAAAAAAGTTCTACTTTACAAGTAAACGAATGATAGGGACCCAGAGGCAGAATGCATGTGATCTAGTTACTTACCATCATCAGTATTTTTGGATTACTAACTTGTCTCAGTTGTGTTTATTCATGACTAGCCAAACTCACAGGCACCAGAAAAGGTAACACACTCTGCTATCAAACCAAATGGAAATGGAATGAATATGTAAAAATTTCTGTTTGTTGTTTTTTCTCTCTTTTATTTCGAGAATATCATTTGTTTAAGGTGGGGGGTACCTTTAGAAAAAGACAATCCAATCTAATCAAGCAAGAAAACAAGAAAATCTTTTGTGTATATTAGTACTACCATTTTATTGTTTAGGTTTTTCATTTATGGTTCTGACATGTGACCTCTCTTATGCATCTCTTTTCTACCACAAAGTTAATACTATTATTGTTTTCTTTCTCTCTCTCTGTCTTTGTCATTGTTTGTGAGAAAAATATGAGTGAGAAACTTTAAACAATAGAAACAGAAGCATGAAAGCACTACTTTGGATTATATTATTATTATTTTTCATGCAGTGATGCAGTGACACATGCAGCCGTTTTTGTGATGTGTTTCTGTGACGTTACTGGATGAGTATAAAGAAGTTACCACAAGTGGAGTTTCTTTTGTTTTACAAACAAGGTTATATTTATATACATTGTGTTTTATTTGCTTTAATTTACTTGGTTATTAAGATAAGATTGATCAAGTTAGGTAACTTTGGGATCGGTGGCATTGTATATATCCTTTTGGGTTTGTTTATAAATCGTCTCAATACAATATAAAGTAATTTTTCTGGCCATTATTATAAAATAAAGATTTTTTTTTAAGTTTATTGAGTAATAATGTATCTGTCTATCAAAAAAAATTAATAATGTATCTGGTCTATATAAAAGATCAGATATATTCATATTCAAAGAATCTAAAAAAAAATATTTGTTTATAATAATAATTAGAGGAAGTACTTCATTTAAAGTGTCTCATCTATATTTATTCTCTGTTTCAAAATAATTATCTATTTATATTATCAATATAATATATATATTTTTACTATACTCTTATTTATTACCGTTCTCTTTATTCAACTACTCTACTAACTATCATTAATAAGAATATTATAGTAAATGCTATTATTTTTATAATTAAAATTAATACATTTTTTTAAAGAACAGTGCATTGCTCAAATATGATTGTACTTTTTATGAGACGGGTACAAATTATGCTATATTAATATGTGTGAATAATTGTAGGCCGAGAAAGTTTAATTAGTGGTTTGAACTAGATTGATCTTGATCTTTGGAACAAAGTCTCATTGCTGAAGTTCATATAGAACTTGTTAGATAAAACACGGACAACTTATAGGAGAGATGGATTCATGTGTATTACTTTAACAATCGTCGGATTATGGAAGCGCATATCCCAGCTACTGTCTCTTGGATAATAAAAGCTATCATGAATCAACGAGAAGAGATCTAATTTGAACATGTTTGGAGTGATATGATGAATGGACATAAATTTGATATGAAAAAAGATTATATGGCGCTTCAAAACAACAACCAAACTGTGGTATGGCGAACAATTTTCTATGAAAACAGTGTCAATCCACGTGCTTTAATTTTGTTAATTTGTGGATTGCTTGCAACAATAGGTTGGCTACCAGAACTAGACTTCGGTTACTACAACATAGTGTTGCTTCTGTAATGCTGAAGATTCACAGAGCCACCAACTGTTTGAGTGCAGGGAGACAGGTAGTATTTGGAAAAAGTGTTGGAATGTATTCATGTAAATCATAATCATGTCGGGTGGCATCATGAATTAGATTGGATTTTGCACTATACAAAAGGAAAGGGAAGTGGCGCGTCGGTCTTAAAATTGGCTTTTGATGAGAGTATCTATGAGATTTGGCGGTATCATAATGATATTATTTTTGGTATTGATGTACAAAATAGGAATATTGCTGAAAAAATTATTGATATGATAGTGTATAGAGGATGGACAAATAAAAAACTTGAGCACACCTAGCTAGTTTAATGATCGAATAGTCGATCTTTTTTTGTCGGTCCTTATGTCTTTTTGATATTTGGGGGCGGGATCCTTACGATCGCCTTGTTTCTTACGTTTTTTTTTTAAATTAATCAAAGTATTATTTAGTTCAAAAAAAATGTGTGAAAATAAAATAATCGACAATAACTAATAATTTTAATTAAGTTAGATGAAGTCGTCTAAGTCAGATGATTATTAAACGAATAAGATACTTGATTATTTTTAAGTAAAAAATGTTTCACAAAAGTGGAAGGAGAATGAAACCTCAAAGGGTTGGCTCAGTTGGCAAATGAGCTTTCTCCAAAAAGGGACGGAACCGGCTAGTACCCGGGTTCGATCCCGGCTGGAGTCAAAAACGCCCTGGGGCCACGGTGCCGTCGCCTCCGAGCCCGGGTCCGGATTAGTCACGTGGGGCCCCTTTCCCCCGCGGATACCGGTCGGTTAACACCAAAAAAAAAAAAAAAGTGGAAGGAGAATGAGTTATTAGTGTTACATTTACTTAAGTATAATATATTTTTATTTACATTTATTATTATAATTAATAGAAATCGAGTTATTTTTTTTAAGTTATTCTAAATAGAGAAAAAATTAAAATAAGATACATTAATAACGTAAATCAATTTTAAACTGTTAATCAATTAATATCATGTGTTTTTTCAAGTCACCTTTATATTTAAAATTATTCAAGTTTTATTGTTTATTTTTTAGACGATCATTTAAGTTATTTTACACTGTAATTACATGTACATTAAATTTTTTTAAATATTTAAAGATTAATTTTTTTATTAGAAATTTGCTTTTTATTTTTTTATATTTTGAGTTTAGGTTAACAAAATTCTAGAGAGTGGAGAATCAATAGATAAAAGAATTTTGATTGTAAGGAGTAATCCGCTAAGATGTGGTATCTTATTTAATTCGGATAAGAATATCTTCAATGGTGATATATTAATTGATTCTTTAATTCTTAAGTTTTATTGTTTATTTTTTTTAATCATTGGAGTGTGCTAATATAGTAATATTTATTACTTAAACTTAAGAGATGTAGAGCAATCTCAAAAGTGGAGAATTTAACATTAAATATTATTATTTTTTAATCAATTTAATTGAAAAGTAGTTATTAAATTATAGTACAAATAAAATAATATAAATTGATAAAGTCAAATATATGTTGCTTATTATTATTAAAATAAAAATAAATTGAAATTACTTAGAAATTACTTAAATGCAATATGTCAATTTAGGTTCACAAATGTTCTAAGAAAATTTATGGAAGAAAACTTGCTAGGCAACCCCTCATGGGTTTATTAAAATAGAATATGGAAAAAAGATAAGTAAAACATGACCAATTTAGTAGGTGAATATGTTTTCTCCCTAGTGAATCAAGGCTGTTTTAGTGACTTTATGAGCATGACTTAATTTGCTTTCTAATAAAGAAAAATCAATTCAATAAGTTAGAAATAAAGAAATTTTTTATCCAACTAGTCTATTTTTTAAAAATTTATTCTCAAACTAATCCATGTTTCAAGAGAATGTTCAATATACTCCAATTTTAAAATAAAAAAACTTGGCACGAAGTGTAGACGCTAGATGAATTAGCGTTGCTTTTAAAAATTATAGTGATATCGCCAATTGGATTGACGACTGCATGTAGTATCGCCATATTAATTGACAATTGCATGTAATGTTTAAGTGTCAGCGCCAATTCAATTGGTTAAGTTGTGTAATTTTTTTTTCAAACATAAAATTTTATTAAAAACTAAATATTAAATATTAATATTTAAATTAAATTACTTTTACAAAAAAACAAAATAAACACTAACGAGCACGACCAGGTTGGTTAAATCGGCTACCGCGGTTTCACACTCCTTAGCTACCCTAACTTGAGCCCTAATTTGCGGTTAATTCACCACAGGTGTAACACCTCAAATCTACCCCGAAATAAGCAAGAAAATCAGAGTGCAAAAATCTTAAAAACAATTCAAGCATCATGATTCGAGGCGTCACATTTAATCGACTAATAACACATTCGCATATCATGCTCACCAACATAGATACATAACACATATAAAGGAGGGCAATAACCAATGCATTAATCATCAATGTCAAAAAGTAATCACATCGCAGCGGAAATCGAATATCAACAACAATCTAAGTCATAACATCATGGGCAACATGGCGCAATATATCCAACAAGTCTCAGCATAACATAATGATGAAAGCCAACAAAAGGTAAACAACAAGAAGCAAGTAATCTGACATCCTTCCGAGTGCTACGTATCAGAGCATCGACACACCGACTCAAGCTATAAGGAACCCGACTACTTCGCGTCATCACCTGCACGTTACCAACGGAAGGTAACATTCAAACAGAAGGGGTGATATATCATTCACGATAAAGAAACGTATGATAATATTCAAAGCGTAGTAAGGATCATACATATATTGTAACGCCCCAGATTTGCTTTCGGGATGATCGACTAACCCCACAAACCAACACGAGTCTTTTCAGCATGCTTTGACCTTACTCACACGCTTTCTGGGAAACTTCCCAGAAGGTCACCCATCCCAATACTACTCCAAGTCAAGCACGCTTAACTGTGGAGTTCTTATTGAATGGGCTCCTGAAAAGAAGATGCATCTTGTTGGTATAGGTAGTACCTATCAATCCTTATATGCAATCCTTCAACCATGCAGTCTCATACCTGCACGGCCTTAGGATCCCTCTCATTCCGATGTGGCGACCACCATTGCCTTCTTCGGCCTCAGGTGTTCCATGCGGTGCAACCACCCCTCGCCTTCTTCGGCCTCGGGTGTTACATGCCCACCAGCTTCCGCATGGTTCGTCCTCGAACCACATCGTACTGGGAGAGAACCAGGCTCTGATACCATTTGGAACGCCCCAGATTTGCTTTCGGGATGATCGACTAACCCCACAAACCAACACGAGTCTTTTCAGCATGTTTTGACCTCACTCGCACGCTTTCTGGGAAACTTCCCAGAAGGTCACCCATCCCAATACTACTCCAAGTCAAGCACGCTTAACTGTGGAGTTCTTATTGAATGGGCTCCCGAAAAGAAGATGCATCTTGTTGGTATAGGTAGTACCTATCAATCCTTATATGCAATCCTTCAACCATGCAGTCCCATACCTGCACGGCCTTAGGATCCCTCTCATTCCGATGTGGCGACCACCATTGCCTTCTTCGGCCTCAGGTGTTCCATGCGGTGCAACCACCCCTCGCCTTCTTCGGCCTCGGGTGTTACATATATCACCACTTCTCATCACATAACATGTTATACAGTTCAATTCGCTAAACATTTAGCAATACAGTAAGATTGTCAAGTAACAAGTATAACATCATATTTCATTCACAAGTATAATACGAATACATCAAACAAGCATCTCATCGCTACGTCTCAACAACGTCTCATCACCACATCATATAAACACATATTGAGTATAACATCACATGCCATTTCAATGCGACTCGACTTATGCAAATGCATGTGGTACCAATTTGGAGTAAAACTCCCACCGTCTCAATTTTGTCATTGGGCACACCGTCACTATTTGCCAATAAGGCCACCGTCGCTTATGCAAATGAATGGGACACAATGAATGCAACATCCACACCAACACAACACAAACAACATGGACAATACGTCACAACATCACTCAAAATCACCATCAAACATCATCAATAGGATGTCGAACTTCAACAACAACAAACTCACCAACATTCATAAAAATGCATCACGTCATTATCATGTCATTAGGTTGCATCATCAAGCAACAACAATTTATCTCACAACAACAATTACATCATACAGAAATCCAATTCAAGAAAAAGATTCACAATAGTTTCTAAAGATATTCAAAGCGTATACAATGGAAAGACATCAATTAGAGCTTCCCGAAGTTTCAAACGGCATACGAAAAGGAGTTATGAATCAAAAGTTACACATATTTAAATTTTCCCAAATCTGCCTTCAGTTCGCGGCGCCATCCATGTTCGCGGCACGATGACAAAAAATTTCCCAAGTCTGCCTACAGTTCGTGGCGCGATGACAGTAATTCTGCTGTTCGCGGGGCAAATTTAGTTCGCGGGGCGAACTGAACAAAAATCAGAATCTCAGTTCAGCTAACAGCTACAGGTTCCAATAAAAAAATCACCCAAAATCTCATTCCAGACCAAATCCAGCACATATTAGTGATACCTAGCATGTTACTACTCATGGGCAATCATTATAACATCATTCAACATAACAATTCACAAAACTCCAATTGATTTCACTCAAAACCTAACATTTATCAAGAAAATGATTCAATACATATAACCCTTAAATTCCACCATGAACTATCATCATACATCCCTTTAGAATGAAAGAACCCCACCCTTACCTTAGGTTTTGGATTGAAGCCAACTCTATCTTCAACCTTGAGATTCTCCTCTTCTCTCCTCTCTTCTCTTCTTTCACCAAAAACCCCAAATGAGCTTCTAACTTCTATTTCTCTAAAACCCTTGTTTTGTGAAACTCATACTAACTTCCTAATTGCTATTGGGCTCTAATTAACACTCCTCACTTACTAATGTCAACTTAGGCCCAATAACTCTTCTAACTCATGTTATTTACTATAAAAACTCAATGGATAACACAAAGAGCACATAAGCAAATAATTAACACATAATAATTAAACAAATCATATAGCACACAATTAAATAAAATACTTAAATGAAAAATGGGCGTTACAACTCTCCCCCACTTAGAATATTTTAGTCCTCGAAAATTACCTCAAGCAAACAACTCAGGATATGACTCGCGCATCTTGCTCTCCAATTCCCACGTCAAACTCTCACCGGTAGCACCCGACCAAACAACCTTCATCAAAGCAATCTCTTTGCCTTTAAGCGTCTTCGTTTCGCGGTCCTCAATCCTTATAGGCATAGTCTCCACCGTGAGATTATCCCGCACTTGCACATCATCCATATGGATTACATGTGAAGGATCCGAAACATACTTCCGAAGTTGCGACACATGAAACACATCATGCAAATTCGAAAGATTAGGCGGCAACGCCACCCTATACGCCACATTACCAACCTTCTCCGAGATTTGATACGGTTCAATAAAACGAGGAGTGAGCTTCTTCGACTTCAAGGCTCTCCCCACACCAGTCGTTGGCGTAACTCTCAAGAATACGTGATCACCAGCTTGGAATTCCAAATATTTCCTCCTCTTGTCATGGTAACTCTTCTGCCTACTCTGCGAAGTCTTCATCTTTTCACGGATCAACTTAACCTTCTCGATAGTTTCTCGAACAATCTCAGGTCCAAGTACTACACTCTCACCCGATTCATGCCAACACAACAGAGTCCTACACCTTCGACCAAACAATGCTTCGAAAGGTGCCATACCAATACTCGAATGGTAACTGTTGTTGTATCTGAACTCTATCAATGGAAAATAAGTATCCCACGTACCTCCCTACTCAAGAACACACGATCTCAACAAATCCTCCAAGGATTGAACCGTCCTCTCCATTTGACCATCTGTCTGAGGATGATACGCCGAACTCAACCTCAACTTAGAACCTAATGCTTCTTGCAAACCCTTCCAAAAATCTGAAGTGAACCTCGGATCTCTATCCGAAACAATACACAAAGGAACACCATGCAGCTTCACAATCACACGGACATAAATCTCCGCCAACCTTGAAATTGGATAAATGATGTTAATAGGTATGAAGTGAGCCGACTTCGTAAGCCTATCAACAATCACCCAAATCGAATCATGTCCTCTCACGGTATTTGGCAAACCTGTCACGAAATCCATAGAAATGCTATCCCATTTCCATTCCGGAACTTCCAACGGTTGCATTAATCCAGCAGGCTTCTGATGTTCAACCTTCGATTTCTGACAAGTCAAACAAGCATACACGAACTGAGCTATGTCACGCTTCATTTCAGACCACCAAAACAACTTCTTCAAATCTTGATCACATCTTTGTAGCTCCTGGATGAATACTCAAATTACTCCTATGACCTTCTTCAAGAATAGCTCTCTTCAAATCCACATCATCAGGAATACAAATCTGATCACGAAACCTCAACACACCGTGCGCATCCAACTCGAAATCACTATTCTCAATTTGGTCGATTCCAACCATCGAATCAACCAATTTCACATCCAACTTCTGGGTTTCCTTGATACTATCCAGAAAGTCATTGTTAATCTTCAACATACCCAACCGAACACTCTTAGGGGTCATTTCACATACTAAAATCATATCTCGAAATTGCTCAATCACATCCAATTCCTTAACCATCATTGCCGACATATGCAAAGTCTTACGACTCAAAGCATCGGTGACAACATTATCTTTTCCTGGATGATAATTCAAACCAATGTCATAGTCTTTCAACAGCTCTAACCACCTTCGTTGTCTCATATTCAATTCCTTCTGATCAAACAAATACTTCAAACTCTTATGGTCGCTAAATACTTCAAAATCTAGAACCATAAAGATAATGCCTCCAAATTTTTAAAACAAACACAACAGCATCAAGCTCTAGATCATGCATAGGATAGTTCTTCTCATGAACCCTCAATTGTCTCGACGCATAAGCAACAACCTTATCATTTTGCATGAGCACACCTCCTAGACCCATCTGAGAAGCATCACAACAAACCACAAACGATTCTTTCGGATTAGGCATTGCAATATCAAAATCGGTGCCGACGTCAACCTCTTCTTCAACTCGGTAAAACTCTCTTCACAAGAAACATCCCACACAAAAGCCTTACCCTTACAAGTCAACTTAGTCAGCGAAAGTGTTAACTTAGAGAAACCTTCAATGAACCTTATATAATAACCAGCTAGTCCCAAAAAGCTTCAAATCTCGGTAGCCGACTTAGGAGTTTCCCATCTCAACACAGCCTCAACTTTAGACGGATCCACGACAATGCCATCACCAGAAATGACATGACCAAAAAAGCTAAACACACATATAACTGGGGATTCATTCTAGGACACCCAACGATCGCCTGCACTCCATGCCCAATAAATTAAAAATGATTCTAACCATCTCATTTATATAAGATGGACCTGAGTTACACTCATGAATTCATTTTACACAATGTTGCAAGGTTTCACATCATTTAAACTGTAATTTATGTGTTGAAATGCAATCATTAGAGAACCTAACCACCATGCCGAATGCTCCAAATCATCTTCAATCTTTCATTTATTTTTGTTTCAGTACAAAATAAATTCATCATTCTAACTTATCTATATTCTATAATGCACAACAAACAAGAAGAAAACGAACAATATTATTAAAACAAAATAATACTACTCATGATATGATAGTTAAAAACTAGACCAAAGTAAATATTTAAAATTTGTGATAATTTATTTTGTGAAATAAATTACTATAATTTAGAATTAATTAAAAAAAATTTATAATTATATATTGATAGTGATAAATATAAAATAATTTACACTATCATCCAATAAAAAACTAATAATCTATCATGTCATTAAAAGAATCTATAATATAACAAAATTAGTGGTTATGGGAAAGTCTACAATACCCTTATTTGATTTTTTGTCACCACATTAAAATTGTGGTTATTTGTTCTTTGCACAATAAAGTTCTTAAAATAATACAACCATTATATTTTATCAAACTTACCAATTCTCTCTTCATTTTCTATTTTTTCTCTTTCATCACTTTCTCACTTCTTTCTTCCAAAAAACAAATCATGATCGAAATATCTTTTAGTAAAAAATGATATACGGAAAAAATTTATTAAAAAAATCTATTATTAATCTAAATATTTTTAAATACGGAAATTTAATATTGATCCAAATATTTTTGTTAATGATACCTAAATAAAAATAATAATAATTGCATACGGAAAAAAATTATTATTTACGAAAAATGGTATTTATGATTCAAATATTTTTTATTCAAAAATGGTATACGGGAAAATATTTACTATTGATCTAAATATTTTTATATACGAAATTTATTATTGATCTAAATATTTTTGTAAATGATACCCAAACAAAAATGAAGTCTGTATACGGAAAAAATATTATTATTGATCTAAATATTTTTATATACGATAAGTGGTATTTATGAACAAATATTTTTGATCAAAAAATGGTATACAGGAAAAATTCTATTATTGATCTAAATAATTTTATATACGAAAATTTAATATTGATCCAAATATTTTTATAAATGATACCTAAATAAAAATAACATTGGTATAAGGAAAAAATCTATTATTCTCGAAAAATGATATTTATGATCCAAATATTTTTTATTCAAAACTGGTATATGGGAAAAAATCTACTATTGATCTAAATATTTTTATGTACGAAATTTACTATTGATCCAAATATTTTTGTAAATTTTTTTTTTGATAAGCAAGATTATATATTAATTAGAGATAAGAGTACTAGGGGTACTCAAAACCCGAGACTTCAAAAAAATTACACAGATTTTAAAGCCTCCAAAGGAGCTTGATACCAAGAATAAAAAGAAATAAACGGACTCTTTGACAACCCAACCGAAAGCCAAATCCAAGAAACCATCTTGATGCTCAAGATAACATCATCTAAAACTAAGAGAGAGTTGTTAAAGATGAGGTTGTTTCTTGAATTCCAAATAACCGAAACTGTTGTAAGCCATATTAGACATAGTTTCTTCCTTTTCATTCTACCCTTCAAAACCTGCAAAAAATGAGCTAAGTGGAAATGGCCAACCACGGAATCTTCTAACATGATGTCTAGCCATGTTCCTATACTATTCCACATGTTCTTAGCAAAAGGACACAGGAAGCATAGATGAGCCAAGTCCTCATAATCTCCTGAACACATCACACACATTTTATCTTCCTCCCTGTGAAGAACATTCCTCCTCACGAGTTGATCTTTTGAAGGAAGTCTGTTTAAGAAAAACCTCCAGCCGAACACCTTTATTTTGGACGAAACTGCTGAATCCAACACCCAGTTAATGGCTGCCAACTTGTTCGCTTCTACGTCTTCTTCTAGTTGTCTGGCCCTCATTAAAGAGCAACAGCTTTTGACCGTGAAACAACCTTCCATGTTAGGCCACCACTTCATAGAATCCGCCACCCCCTCCGATGGGCTGATTCCTCCCAATATCTCCATGAGTTCCATTGCCTCCTGCATTAATTCTGGACTGTCCAGCAAGATGTTAGTTGCAACGTGAGAGTCCCATTGCCAATGATCTTCGCACCTTACACCCATTTCCATGACCAAACCCTGCTGCTTGCTAGAAACGTTAAAGAGCAGGGGATACAACTCTTTAAATGGAATCCCTCCCAGTCATTTACTATACCAAAACAGGATTTTACCTTCATCACCTAGGCCAAAGCTAACACTACCTGCAAAAAAATCAAACACATTAGTCGAATCCAAACTTGCCGCCATCAAGTCCTTCCACCAGACAGAGTCCCTCTTTTGCACTTTGAAATCAGACCCCATAATCACAGCTTTATGAATGTCACCATATCTAGCTTGCAGGAGATTTTTCCAAATGGATTCTTCTTCTAACAGAATGCACCATTTCCATTTGGTCAAAAGAGATTTGTTGAAAATACCTATATTCTTTACACCCAAACCCCCTTCAATCTTGGGTTTACAAATATTAGCCCAACTAATCCAGTTAATACACCTCTTATCCTCATTCCCACACCATAAGAACCGACTCTGAATACGAATGATTTCTTTCACGATTTTTACCGGAGCTTTGTAGAAGGACATGGAGTAAATCGGTAAGCTGGAGAGGACCGTATTGAGAAGGACGAATCTGCCTCCAATAGACAACGACCTCTCTTTCCACAGAGATAATCTATTCTTCATTCCACGCATCACCGCACCCCACGCATCAGCTCTCCTCGGATTTATCCCCACCTGAATACCTAAGAACTTGAATGGCAGCTTCTCCCGCTTGCAACTTAGAAACTGAGAAGCTGCAACCAGAAAAGATTCAGAAAGATTGACCCCCACGACCTTACTTTTTGAGAAATTCACCATCAAGCCCGAAATCAACTGGAATCCTCTAAAAATTAATTTAATGCTCCAAAGATTTTTCCAAGTATTTTTCCCCACAATTACTGTATCGTCTGCAAATTGTAGAAGCGAGAATTCACAGCCATTGTTGACTTTATAACCCTCAAAAGAACCAGCCTGAGAAGCAGTCTCGAATAACGCATCCAATGCTTCAGCAATCAAGGTAAAGAGGAAAGGGAATAACGGATCGCCCTGTCTAAGACCCCGCTCCACTGCAAAGTCTTTAGTTGGGCAGCCACTAACCAGTATCGACATTGAGCTATTGAATACACACGCTTCCATCCAATTGCACCAGTTATTGCCAAAGCCGAACTTACGGAACAAAGATCTCAAAAACTGCCAATTAACACAGTCGTAAGCTTGTTGAAAATGCACTTTGAAAATGAAGCACTCCTTCCTGCCTTTTTTTTGCGTGGTCTATAATTTTGTTTAAGGCCAAAACACCATCCAAGATTTGCCTCCCTGGGACGAACGCGGATTGGGATTGAGAGATAAGCGAGTTTAGCACCTTCTTGACTCTGTTTGCTAATACCTTCGATATAAGTTTGTATAAACACCCTATTAAGCAGATTGGGCGATACTCATTTAGACCCTGGGGATTAGCATTTTTGGGAACCAATGCTATGAAGGAAGCTGTAACTGCCTTTGGAAGAGAAGCTGAATTGTGAAAATCCATGACCACCTTGTAAATGTCTTCCTGCAAAAAATTCCAACACTCTTGAATGAACCTGAGATTAAAGCCATCAGGGCCTGGGCTTTTATCTCCATCTGACTCCCATACAGCCACACTTATCTCATCCCTAGAAAATTCTGCATTGAGCATTGTTCTTTCTTCTTCTGATAGTTTGTTAAAGCCATCGAATTCAAGCGTAGGTCTTACCGCCATAGGCTCAGCGAACCTGCCCTTAAATGCTTGGAACACCACCTCTCTAATACCACTAACATCTTCAATTAAAGACCCCTCCTCCGATCGAACAGCCGCTATAGAGTTTCTTCTTCTTCTTTCTTTAATTACATGATGAAAGTATTTCGAGTTAGAGTCCCCCTCATAGAGCCACTTCTGCCTTGATTTTTGCCTCAATAAGTTCTCTTTAAGATGTAAATTTTTCCAGAGATCATTCCTAGCCTCATCACACCCCCTGTATCCAGCCCCCTCCTGTTAATCTTCTTAGTAGCCTCTTCTATCTTCAAATCGATCCATCCAAACTTTTCTTTATTCCACTTCCTTAGGATACCTCTAAGTCTTTTTATCTTCTCTTTTACCACTAAAACTTGATTACCCTCCACCTGTATTTCAGACCAAGCAGATTCTACAAAGTTTTTGAAATCTTTCTCCTCGAACCAACAATTATTAACTCTAAACGGTTTGGGGCCCCAATCCTTGTCACATACTGACAACCATATAGGAGCGTGATCTGATATATCCCAATCCCCAACATTCTGCCCGACTAACTTCCAATCCTCTATTAACTCTGCTGATAATAAGAATCTATCTAATCTGCTCTTGGAATTCCCTTCCTTATTAGACCATGTAAATCTTTTTCCTATTGCTGGAACATCTACTAAATCCATTAGATCAATGAAGTCGTTGAATTCATTAGATACATATTGTCTTCCATTCCCACCACGCCCCTGTCTCTCCCTATCTTCTCTAATGGAGTTAAAGTCTCCCCCCCACACACCACCAGCCCTGAGCAAGTTTATTTTTGAGATCCACCAATTCAGCCCACAATTGTCTCTTCCCAGCAATATGGCATGATGAGTAAATGTTGACAAAGAAACAAACTTGGCCCTTAAACTCTGCTCTAATGCCCACTGAGCCTTCTGATCTAAAGCTGAACAAAGGTGTTATAATACCTTTCTTCCACATGATTATTAACCCCCCTGAAGCTCCTACAGAATCCCTGCTCGTCCATTCACAATCATCAGAACCCCATAAGCTTTTAACCAAATTGAAATCCATGTCTGAAGTTTTGGTTTCCTGTAAAAACACCATGTCTGCTTGACTTTCTGCTATCAGCTTCCTCAACCTCCTTCTCTTGATCCCACTACCACACCCCCTTATATTAAAGGACATGATATTCATTCCAACCCCAAATCATTCACCTTCGACGCCTTCATTCTCTCAGAATCCATCCTTTACATACCCTTGATTAACTCTACAAATAGCTCCTTCTTTTCACCCCCCGATATACCTAATTGAGAAATTTCCTGCCACACCTTTTCCGCCACCTCCTGCGATTCACCCCGCATATCACTGTTTCTGCCTGCTAATGATGAAGAGTGCAGCTCTGTGTTGCTACATAGCACTGTTCCCTCTGAAGATTGAGGCAAGATCCCTTGAAAACCCCGAGCCATTGAAGATTCCCCAATTTTTAGGGTTCTTGGACGAGCCAAGATTGAAAAGAAAGATTTTGATATCTCAAAGTTAGGATCCTGAAGTGGGAGATTGTTGGGCTCCTTATTCTTTCCTTTTTCCAATTCCTTAGCTAAACTCTAGGCCTTTTCATTTCTAAAGTTACCACCGACACTTTGGGCTTTTTTGACTCTCACAATTTGGGCTTTTGCTTTTGATTGTTGTCTCCTAGCCCAATCCTCCACATCCCCCACCAAATATGCCTTTTGACCGCTACAACCAACTTTTAGAAGACCTTCCTCGATCCACTCCCCTATCTGAATGTCAGAATCTTTAGTTATCACTTTGTCAACATTTTTCATATGGATTAAGTCCAACCTTCTATTGTTAGACAAAATCTTCTCCTTTTCCACTGCTCTTTGAAACATCCTTTCATTCCCCTGCTCCACCTGACCTATTATGCTTTCATTTAATGTTTTTTCTCTCAACGCACGTCTCCTCTCCGCCGCTCCTTTGGATACTTCATTTGACTCTTGGACAAAAGATAACATTTTGTCCACAGACTCATCACTACCCCAGCTACCGGAATCGTCTTCTGAATCTTCCCCGGAGCTATTACTGCAACCACCTTCCATCCCCTTGTCTTTCAACGCGATTCTCATAGGACCTTGGTTATCTTCAATTACCTTGACCCTAAATACTGATCCGTTTATGGAGATATTATGGATTTGATTCAGGTCTAAACAGTATTTCGTTCTAATTAGAATCCTTGCCACATCCAAGTTCTTATGTTTCATTGTATCTTCATCAGCACATATGAACACCCCAACCAATGAAGTAATGAACTTGAAGATTTTGTCCTGCCAAGCATGACAAGGGAGCCCAAATGATGTGGATAATGAAATTTAATATTGACCCAAATATTTTTTGTAAATGATACCTAAACAAAAATAATATTTATATACAGAAAAAAATTTATTATTTACAAAAAAATGGTATTTATGATCCAAATATTTTTATTCTAAAATGGTATACGGGAAAAAAATTTATTATTGATCTAAATATTTTAATATATGATCCAAATATTTTTGTAAATGATATTTATGATCAAATATTTTTGATCCAAAAATGATATACGAGAAAAAAATTTATTTTTAATCTAAATATTTTTATATATAAAATGCGTGTAACCAAACAAAACCTATGCGTATGCAAGAGTGTATTCCTAGTTTTAAAATAAAAACTTGATACGGCGAAATTCATGATAACCAGTAATTGAGAGTATATAAATCACCACCCCTTTTCTCAATATATATAATAAAATTTTATAATATAAATTACTTTTATTGTAAAAAAGTTGACGTTGGTAATGAAATGAGCAAGGTAGTACACCTTATTATAGGAGACGAGACTTAATAGAGTAGCATTATCGATGAGAGGTAGGTAGTCAAGTGTGGGAACATACACAGGGCTCGAGAATGACACAAAGACACATGCGACAAGAATTAATTACTGAGACTCCCTCATATAATACTATCATATCATTCATTTCTTCTATTCTCTCCTCATTCAAAGTTGGAGTGAAACACTTCTTCTCCTAGATGCATAGACCTCCTTTTTCGTTGCACTCCTTAATAATCCTCACATACACATAGAAATTATCGCACCCTTTGTACAAACCATATAAAAAGCTTGGAATGACTATAAAAATAACATGAAATCTATAAATCAAATATGCAAACCTTATTGTATGCCAAATAAACTTGAATCGATATATACATATGTTTGACCATTAAAAAGAATTAAAATTTACTATGATTTAAAATATCAAGAAATAACACTTTATATGCTTTGAGTAGTTTGAAATTATTAATAATAGACTAAAGACCCATGCTTCCACCAATTTTTCTTTAAATATGTAAATTGTTACTTCTCAACAAAAATCTAAATAATACTACATTTGTCCTTAAATATAAAATTTTCTTATATAATTCTCTTCAAATTTTTAATTGCATAAAGACTCATGCTTCCACCAATTTTTTAATAAATATAAATTATTATATTTCTCAATAAAAATACTATATTTTTTTCTTAAATTTTTTTATAATTCCCTTTAAACTTTTATCTGCATTAATTGTTTATTTACTAACATATTCTTGACTAATTCACATTATTTCTATAATCTATATTACTTTTTATAATTTATATTATTTTCTATATTACTTTCTATTTTCACTCTTGTATGATGCATGATAATCAGATATACCCGAATTCCTCCTGAACCTTCTGTCTCACTTAAATATATTTACCTTGATTACCACATTAGGATTAGGCAAAAGGTTTTACCATATATTTACTTTAATTTTCGCATTAGAGCTTCATAATGATTTTATCAAACCTTCAACTCGATTGCTACATTAGGGCTTCGCAATTATTTTACTCGATGTTGGACTTATGTCCTAAGATTACCTCACAATCATTTATCATTCACAATATACCTCTTAAATATTAACATCGTGAAACTTAACTACAAGATAGTTCTTTGCATTAGCTTCCTAACACATCTGACCGTCCCTCAGCTGGGGTTTATAAACTCAAGATATGACATTTTTAGTAACTCCTAGGCATGTAATTGATTACATGTTTGGTGTAATCAATTACACTATTGTTTTGTTTGAGTTTTAACAGTTGTCGAAGGGGTGATAACTTTTCATAGCAAACACTTTTGCAAACCTTAAACTCTTCAGGATGATACTTGCTTGAGAAGCACAATTCTTGATATTCAGAATTCAATCCATGATAGAGAACTTCTGTATAATAGAAGTTATTTATGTTTCACGCGGATCACTAATGATAATGTCTTGAGAGTTGATAGTCATGAAATAGACGACAAGGATTTGATAAATGCCCTCGATTTTAATGCTAAATTATCCCTTGATTTTTAGAAAAGTCGACGGGTTAGAACATTTAATATAAAAATAAAAAATACAACTAATATAGAGGTTCCAATATTAACGCTCTATTTTAACGCAAAATGTTTCCTCGATTTTTAGGAACACCGACGGGGGTTAGAACATTTAACTTACAAATAAAGAATACAATTAAAAGAGAGGTTAGAACACTGACATGTCATGCATGCACTGGAATCATATCACGAGAATATGCAATGATCAGCTATATAATCAAGTCGTAACGTCTCTTTTAGATTATCAAATTGTTGTGTCCTCAAAGTTTGAAATTCAAACATTGCTTCAAAGTTTTTTCCTATTTTCAACGTCCTACTACCAACTCTCTTTTTCCCTGTTTCAAATTTCTTTTTTCTTATAAAAAATGGATGCAAATTTGTTGTTCGTTATCAATGAAAAGTATGTTGATTTCAATGATTTCGAACGTTTTAAACCAAAGTTAAGGAAAGATGTTAACAAACAAAAGTTGAATGGTTACTTTAACATTTTACATGATCCCATATACATTAACCTCGTTAAAGAGTTATGGTTGAATGCCTCTGTTGTTCCAGATGTTCATCAAGAAATCATCCAGTCCTATGTCAATGCCACTAATTTATACATATTACTCCATCATTGATTGCTATGACAATCAACTGTGAAGAGTTTGATAGTTGTGTTCAACATTATGAATTCAACAATATCTATGCAACCCACCTTCACCGACTTTTTACCAACCAAAATAATCTCTCTAATCCTACTTCTCTAACCCTTGTTACAAAATTTAGTTTCAGCTTCTAGTGGCAAATCTCCGGCCAAGAGAGAAAGAACTGGAAACGCTTACTGGTATGACAAGCATCTCATGTTATTCCTCACCTACAACATCAGAGTTAATCTCCCTCTTACCATTTTCAACATCTTGAAGACTTTTCGGAAGGAAACGACTTTCCTCATATCTAATGGAAGAGTTCTTTCTAAACTTTTCTATAATTAGGGATAGTTAGGGGTGATGTTGAAGTTTAGTTCAGTGAGAAGTTTGAATTTGTTGATTAGTTTTCTATTATTGCCTATTCTTGTTAAACAAAGTTTTTGAGAATTAGTAATAACAAAACAAAACATGGCATCTGGAAAAGACGCCAAGTGATAAATCTTTTAAAAAAAGTTTTAAATGCGAAAAGGGCGATTCGAAACGACTTTCCTCATACCTTATAGAAGAGTTCTTCTGAACTTTTCTATAAGTTAGGGATAATTAAGAGTGAGTTGAAGTTGAGTTCACTGATAAGTTTAAATTTGTTGATTAGTTTTCTTTGTTGTGTTGTTTTTCTTATTATCAATGAAATATTTCCTTTTTCTATTATTGTCTATTCTTATTTAACAAATTTTTTGAGCATTAGTAATTAACAAAACAAAACAGTGCATCTGGAAAAGACGCCAAGTGATAAATCTTTGAAAAAAAGTTTTAAATGCAACAAAAGGGATTCAAAGTGAGGTTCCTTATAGCTATATTACCTCGGTTCTCAAAAAAATCGAGATAACAGGTTTATTTTTTTTATGGAATTAAAAAAGACGCTAACTTATAGTTGTGTTACCTCGATTTTTTAAAACGCCAATGTAACATGTTGTTTATCTTATTAAAAATAAATAAAATATTGCGCTCCCAAGAGATATTCTCTCCGTTTTTAGCATGTTGGAGATGAAAGATTCATCATAAAAAATGTTATTCATTATAGTGACACCGTGAGTGTAATCTATTACACAGATAGAATTTTCACTTTTTTCGTAGAACTAATCACATATAAACTCAATCCACCCTCAAGAAACATCAATTAAATATAATTCATTCATCATAACATGTATTCATCAAATCAAAACATGATGTTGACATTCATACAAGTAATTTAGGGGAAACACATCAAATTATCCCAATAACCTCAACCATTGATAATTTGAGAGAGATTCATAACCTTGAATTTATGAATAATTATCTCGTAAGACAATTTTATAAAAATTGGAATGAATTCAGAATTTAAAGAAAAGTAGGACTCATATATAAAATGCTCATGAATTTGATAAATTAAAAAAAAAAAAAAGTAATTGTGCTCAAGACTTAAATTATAGTCCCTCTATTTTCTAATAAATGTCTTTTTAACAAAAATAAAAGTTTTTAAAATGATGTCATTTTTTGCTTTTTAAAATATATATAATTTTTTCTTTTAATTTTCCATCTAATTATGGCTAATACACTACTTCGAAAACATTACTTTTGTCTTTATATTTATGTCCGAAATAAGAGTAATTCAGTAAAAATCTGATGATTTTATTACTAATTTGAATGCAAAAATTTTAAATAACATTTTTTTAAAATAGCAAGAATATTCTTTACTCATAAAATATTTCATTTGTACTTTTTTTTTATCTAAAGATAACTGTTTTTGTCTTTATCATATTAATACAATATTTATTATTCTTTTTTAAGATAATACTAACTTATGTCTCTTTGATACATGTTAAAAAAAACTATTAATAAAATATTTATGTTGAACATAAAACTTTCGTAATTGAAAATTGTGTATTAATTTGGTTAAAATGTTATTATTTATTTATTTATTTATTTTTAATGTAAATATTTTATTTATGATTTTTAACATGTACCTTGGGGCAGAAATTAATTTTTCCCTTTTTATCAATATATATATATATATATATATATATATATATATATATATATATATATATTAACTTTTACTTTATTCAAAATAAAATTAATAAAAGTATTTTAATAAATCCTATTAACTTTATAATTAAAATTAATATATAATATACTTTTTAAAATTGTAAATTGTTCACGTTTTATGAGACACGGAGTAATTTTTTATTGCTTGTATAGAGTTGACACCCGTGATGCGTCTCAGCCGTAAAGAAGCAAAAGATTCTAAATTTCTACTTAAAGATAGCAAAATGACTTAGTAATTGTTAAAATTACTTTTAAATAATTTGTATCAATCCAATGCAAAGAGACACTTCTCCTCTAAAAATTGGGTATGTCTCACCATCACATGAATACTATTGACAGCAAATGCTTCAATGTGTAGTCCATTCCATGATTTGTCTCTGAATTTTCTGTAGTAATATAGATAACCATCCTAGTCATAGCTACCTATAAACATGTTCCCTAAACCCAATCATTTAAATAGACACATGATTCATATAATCCAAAATCTATATGACCTGAAATTTACATCTACTGCTTGCACTGCTTAAAGGTTCATCCAACTATTTTATTTGTAGTTAGTCCAAATAGCTTGAGATTTCATTTTCATGTTTCAGCATAAATGATGATGATACACACAAAATTCATAAAACTCGAACTAGTTGTGTAGCAATACCTGTGCAAGATCTACATAGAGATATATCTAAAAAAAAAATTGTACATCAAAATATTAATAGGTTTTTTTAATATCATTAAATTGTGTTTAAGTTATAGAAGATAAAAAAAAAAATTATGATACAATTCAAATATTTATTTACCTAACATAAAATAGCCTATAATGGAATAGTCACAATTTAAACGTCAACCTATCTTCCTCAAGTGCGAGCATTTCACTATCCTTGACTCACACATGAAATTATTCTAACCCTATTAAATTGAACGAGATTTTGATACCATTGTTGGGACTTTTGAGGATGCTTAAAACATTAGAGTAGGTCAATACATCATACAAATAACAATCATACAAGTGAATTCCGATGTCATATCTTCACCTAAAATTTTATAGATTTTTTCACTTATACGTTATTTCACATCTATTTATTCATTCAATAATGAAGTATCATCTGTTGATTCGTGAGACATTTTTTGTGAAGAGAGGAAGAGAGAAAATAAAGCAAATTGGTTAAGATTTTTAATAAAATATATTTTCCTTTTTCTGTTTGTAAGTCATCTTACCTCATCATTTCTATATGAAATATTTTCCAAATTGGTTAATACATGTTATCAAATTTCTATATGAAATATTTTTAATGGACAATTTAAAGTCCTCACATTTATTAATTAAAAACTATTTATATATTAACAAATTTAATAACATAAATAAAATTGTTCTTTTACAATAACTTTTGTATATTTAAATATGTAATAAAAATAGATTTATATATTAACAAATTTAATAAAATAAATAAAATTGTTCTTTTACAATAACTTTTGTATATTTAAATATGTAATAAAAATAAATTTTTAAGTTTCACCAAATTACTTTCAATTAAATTAAATAAAGGGGGTGTGATAATATTATAATAGAAGAAAAATTTACTACTACAATTACAAAATAGATCTTGCATAACATTCCAACCAAAAATTTTAGTAATATGTAAAACATATTCTCTCTCAAATTTCGATTAATTAAATATAAATAATATTTTAATTTAAACTCTAATTCGGCATAGAATACCAATGTTTCTATTAAGATAATTGAATATGGAATGGGAAAATACTAAAGTAAGGGTTTCAATAAATAAGACTAAATTAAGGGGTTCAAGAAAAAAATAGTTGGGGAGAAATGAGCCTTTATCGAATTTGGAACCTCGGTATTATTCACATTTTTACTTAATATAATTCTATTTTATTTTATAAAATTTGTTTTGATTTAACAAGATAATTATTTTTATCTAATGTTAATTTTTTTAAAATAACATTAATTTTTTATAACCAATTTTTTTAATTACTCTACCAATACGAAGTGTGAATTCACGGAAAAAGTATAATGTCAAATCTTCAACCTAATATCAACTAATTCAATTCACTCTATAAAAAGTATTGGGACATGCTTACCATATCAGCTTCTAAAATAACAATCACAATAAATTAATAATAATTTTTTTTTATAGAAAATACAAAATTATTACATTCTTTTATGAATATTTTTAAAATTTATAATCTTAATTTTATTTTCATTATATATATATATATATATATATATATATATATATATATATATATATATATATATATATATATATATATATATATATATATATATATATATATATATATATATATACATACACAACTGTGGAGTTTGGATTTGACTTCAATAATTCCTCAGCATAACGTCTAAGATGGATGAATTGTTCATGACCAGCTCCTTGAATTAACTGTATTGCTTTTTTCTTGGCTCTGTAAGCTTGATCTATTGACAACTTCACCCCTACTTCTCCATTGCTTCTGCAATAAACCCTCTAGTCTTCATTTCAAAAGTGTGTCTTAGTGTATTCACAAATTTTCGAGCTAACCAATCAGTTGTCGCTTGTCTATTCCTTGGTGTCCTATGAGAATTATGTAGATTAGTTAACTTAACAAGTTGCAAAAATTAGTTGGTTCTCCTAAGGCTAAATCTAATATAAAAGGGACAACCTACCATACATTTTACAGACACTCTCTTCTTGTCATTTTTCTTGATCACAACATTCTTATTATACTCCATTGCATACTCTTTTACGGCATCTTTGATTTACATCTTATCCTTGAACATCATCCCAATTTCAAACTCTGTATTTTGTTTAAAAGCTTGAAAGCTTTACATGCCATGTTCAACATCACTTCCAAGTGGTGTATGAAGCTCATCTGAATCTCAACTTTCATTATCAGAATTATCATCCCATCATTAGGGTTGCTCTGTTGAAGTTAGGGAAAAATGTGGTCCAATCAACACCAACATCATGACCTAATTTCCATTCATCATCCTTACATTCCTCATCATCCTCATCATCCTCATACTCCTCATTACTCATGTTATAACCAGGATCTGTTTCACTGTCTTCATTAATCTCAACATTTGCATCCTCACTATTGACATATTCAACATTTGCGTCGCCATCATTGACATCTTCACTATTGACACGTTCAACATTTGCATATTCAGCATTTGCATATTCAACATTTACTTCTTCAATATTTTCATCTTCAACATTTGCTTCTTCAACATTTGCATCTTCAACATTTACTTCTTAAACATTTGCATAATCAAACCTAACATCTTCAATATTAACTTCTTCAACTTTGTGTTCAATATAAATGTCAATCAATTTAAATCCTCTAATATCTTCCATGAACCTTAACACTTCTTTGTCATCATTTAAAGGTTGAAGTCCACGAGAAAAAAAAACTTAGGATTCCAATACTGTAAACACAGTATATTACAATACCCTTCATTTTTAATCATTTTTTCGATATCCTTATAGAACATTAAGTCTACATCCGAAACCCAATTCATTTCAGTTACAATCCTTCCAACATACAACTTCAGTGGATGTTAAACCAAACGTCCCCTATGATGTATTCTAAGTCTACCAACTTGTGTTTTAGTTGGCCTACACACACAAAAAACACACCAGTGTAAATTTGGAACCAACCACAAGGAACAACAAGTAAGTAAGAAATTGAATATTGGGACCACAAAACAAATCAGGGACCACAACGTAAACATAAAGAAACCACAAACTCTGGGACCACAAAATATCAAACTGGGACCTCAACAGATCCCAAACGTAACCATAAACAAATCAACCTAAACATTATGCACATAAATCTAAAGCAAAACATCGAAACATAAACCTTAATGAAAACTTTGAAACAATGAAACATAAAATCAGTACAACAAATGTGCATACCTTAAAACATAAGTTGGGTTTGAGATTTCAGATTCACAGAAACGCAAACAAAGATTGTATACCTTGGATTGCGATGGCGATAATGACTTAGGATTCGTCTTCGTGGGTTTACATCTTTGTGGGTTTGTATTCAAAATGTTAAAGTGTGTTTCTTCGGGTTATTTTATAAGTCACTAAATAAAAAAAACCTAATTTTAAGTGTAACGATATTTTAATAATGAAAATGAAATAATAATAAATGTGATGAAATAATAATAATTTTAATAACATAACTAAATATTACTTAATTTAAAAATGATTATTCTGACTTGGAAATTAATATTGGTCTAATAAAAATTGATAGGTCATCAATGACAACGCCACCTAACTAAAAATTGGTTCCAATTTTGATGGAGGTTTAAAATCCAAAACAAAACATGAAAACGAGGCTAAAATCCATGTTTTTAAAATGGAGAACCAAAATTCAAAAAAACAAAAAAAGTAAAATAAAGAGACCAAAATTGCAATTAAACCTAAAATAAATTAACAGTTTAAAAATGCACATTATCACATGCACCAAACTTTTGAATTTATTGAAGACAAATTTAAACAATAAATGCACAACATTTATGTCACAAAAGTTTGACATATTTCTGAAATGTACAACATTATTTTTTCAAGGGATAAATAACTGTTACCCCTGCCATTAGGGCGAGTTTTGGTTTTCCCCCTATTAGTTTTTTTTTTTGTTAGTTTCCCCCCTTATAAAACACAGATTCTGTTTTTAGAACACCCTATCTCTTGTTTGGCTGACTGGGCAGCTGACTAGGCGTGCAGAATCTCTTGTTTGGCGCGGAATCTCTTGTTTGGGTGGATTTGTTTATAGAATATTAATTATAAAAAATGGTTTCCATAGAGTTCACACCTTTAATATAACCAGTCATAGCAACCACCAAACCAACTCATGTAATTTGTTTTAATCTTACTCCTAAATTTTTATAAAAACGTTATTTTTATGATATTTTATAAAACTATATGTTTAACGTTAGACAATATGAACTATATATATATATATATATATATATATATATATATATATATATATATATATATATATATATATATATATATATATATATATATATATATAGAGGGCATATCATATGAGAATGACATATTTATATGAGAATGTGAGAATGAATCTGAACCATTGGATTTTAAAATAAATGGTGGAGATTATATGTGAATCTTTTTTTTCTCTCTCCTACTTCATTTATTTCAAGATGCATGAGAGAGAAAAAAAAGATTCATATATAATCTCCACCTTTTATTTTAAAATCCAATGGTTCAGATTCATTCTCACATTCTCATATAAATATGTCATTCTCATATGATATGCCCTCTATATATATATATATATATATATATATATATATATATATATATATATATATATATATATATATATATATATATATATATATATATATATATATATATATATATATATATATATATATATATATATATATATATATATATATATATATATATATATATATATATATATATATAAACTTAAACTATATGTTATAAAACATATAAAACATATTTTTTAACGTTATAAAACATATAGTTATGATAATTTTTTTACGTTAAACTATATTTTTCTATGAAACTATATGTTTTTTTAAAATGAACTATATACATATATATATTAACGTTAAAACAAATTTATAAACATTATTTAAAATTGAACTATATATATGAAAAAAAAAGTCAAAATATAAAACAAACAAAAAAAAGTTATAAAAAATATATTAACATATTAACAAATAAAAATTGAATTTTATAAAAAATAATTAATTAATACAGTATATAAAAATGATAATTTTAAAAAATGCAATATATATATATATATATATATATATATATATATATATATATATATATATATATATATATATATATATATATATATATATATATATTAACGTTTTAATAAATTATATTTTATATTTTATAATTTTAAACTAACTAACATTTTATTTATAAACTAACATTTTTTATAAACTAACAAACATTTTTTATAAATTAACAAACTGCATGATGTTGAATATTTAAATTTATGAACTAACATTATTTATTATTATATTAATATTGTATTATAGTGTATATATTAACGTTTTTTTAAAAAAACTAATACGGTTTATGAGTAAATAATTATATACTAAATAGTTTATAAAAAATAATATGTTTAAAAAATGCAATATAAAAAAAAAAAGTCATATAAAAAAAGGTTATATACTGAGTATAAAAAAAAATTTATAAAAAAAACATTATAAAAAAACATTATAAAAAATGTTATAAAAAAACGTGATAAAAAATTGTTATAAAAAAACATTATAAAAAACGTTAATTACATATAAAACAAAAAAACAATTTTTTAAAAAAAATACTGAGTTAATATATATAAAATGTTAATATATAATATATAAATTACTGAGTTAATGATATAAAAACTAAATAAAAGCCTTTGTAATCAACAAAATGCTGTAGCTTAGTTGGTTGAGTATTGGTTGGTAACCTTTTAGTACTAGGTTCAAACCTCAACTTAGACAAAAATTTTAATTGGTTTTTGTTTTTGCTTAAAATGCCACGTGAGATGCCCAGTCAGCGCCCAATCAGCCAAATTTCTCGGGGGAAAACCAAAACTCGCCCTTATGGCAGGGGGTAACAGTTATTTATCCCGCGACAATGTAGATAAATTTTACACAGCAAATGAATGGTAACCGTCAGATTTTAAATTATGTTTAACTTTTATTTTAAATGTATATAAATTAATTATTATAAATGGTTGTGATAGAGTGATTGTATAAAACTTTTTATAGAGACAATACATAACAATTAATCTCAATAGAGACAATATTATACTTATTGTTCGTCCCAAAATTTTAAATATATTTGAGATGGATTATACAGTTTAAACCCGTCTCAAAATTTTGAAAAATTAATATAAAATCGATTAACAAATAAAGAATTTCAATGTTATGTGTGTTGCTTCAAATTTGTGGAAATATTCACACAAATTTGAAACAAAATTCTTCAATAAATTAAAAGTAATAAACAAGATAAATTTTGTTTAAAATATGTCCTAATTTATTTTAACAAATTTGGAAGAGAAAATGGATGATATACTCGGTATAAATTAATTTTACACTGTAAATGATCATATATTTATCAAATTAGATTGAAATTTTAAAATTACTTATATAACATATAAGATTAATATATTTTTATTAAAGGGTTACATATGTTTTTTTTTCCTATAAAATACTTACTTTTGTTTTTGATCCTTAAAAAAAATGACTTGTTTCCATCCCTACAAATTATTGTGCATTTATTTTTAGTTTCTGTTGTTAAATCAATCTGTATTTTTGAATGAATATTTTACAGATATGTTTAGAACGTTTTAAAAAATTCCTTAAACAAAAGGAACTCAAAATTTGATTTCTAAATCGAAATTTTCATTACTTTTATCATTATCTTTTGAAATTTTTAAAAAATTCATATTTAATTCTTCTCGTTTTAAAAAATTCTAAAGTTTAGTAAATAAATATTTTACAGTACTTTAAACATGTATGAAAAAATTATTCAAAAATTTAAAATTAAAAAATAATTTAATAGTTTTCAAAATTTAAAAAAATAATAGGCACTAAAACAAAGAGTTAAAATATTTAATTTTTTTAATAGAAATTAAAAAATTTAAAATATTTATAAAGAACAAAAATATATTAAACCCTTTATTGAATGAAAGTGAAAAAACAATATTTTACACTATGCATCTTCATTCAACTCAATTTATCCCTTATACATAGAGTTGTCAAATGGGTCGGCCCGGTGGGCCAACGTATTTTAATGAGCTGGCCCGGCCCAGCCCAATTGCTAAATGGGCCACATAAAATGAGTCCGACCCATTTTTCAAAGGCCCGTGCGACCCGATGGGCCTGCCCAGCCCGTATTTCAATTTTATAATTTTAATTTTATAAAAAGGATGTAATGGATATATGCAATACAACATAAGTGAAAAGTCATCATAAATATATATATATATAAACATCACTATTCATATATATATATATGAATACCACAAAATCATCCATGTAAAATTATAAAGTAACTTAATATTATCACCAATACTTATTAAATTTTTTCTACATCTCACAATCATTTCCTTGATCACATCATTTTGAAAATATATGTTGATCCTCTTTAACTTTTCTTTATGACTTGAAAACACATTTATAAAATCGTATCTTATCTCAATCTTTTTTCTCCAAAATTTACCAAAATCTTTTTTTTAATGGGTCAGCCCGAAGCCCGCTTGGCCCGGCCCAGCCCATAAAAAACATAGGCCCGGTGGACTGGCCCAAAAAGACAAGGTCGTCTTTTTTTAAGGTATTTTGCGGCGGACTCGCGCTAAATTATAGGGCTTATGGACTGATCCAATGGACCGAGCCTATTTTGGCAGCTCTTTATACATTTGAAAATATAATTAAACTTGAGATAAAATCAATCCCGAAACTTTCATCCCAAAATACAAGTTTTCTAGTACTGAAAAAAGAAAAAAAAAATCACAATTTAAATCATAAAATAACACATCACATGGGATACTACACATAAACCATAGACTAGTATGTAGTGACGACACTAGTTCCAAACAAATCATTGCTCGTGTAAAGTAGGGGTCATGGAACATTCATATTTAATAAAATTACTTATTATTCATTATTTCTAAGAGTTAAAAACATTTTGCACCAAACAAAACGAAGTAAACTAAAAAAACTAAAAAATTAAAAAAAAAATACTAATTAAAGAGACATTAAAAAAAAACACCAAATTTATATAACAAAAGAACATATGATGTATCAATCGTTAGTTGGTTCAGTGGTGATTGACGCTGAACTTGGTAGTGAGAACTACGGTTCGATCCCCCACAACGGGAGGGGGCTGAAACCACTTGATGCCAGAACTGACCCCCGAACCGGACTAAACCGGTGGTGATATATATATATATATATATATATATATATATATATATATATATATATATATATATATATATATATATTACACCTTTAATATTTATTACAAATGGGTGGAAATTGTTCAATTAAAGACCTAGAGTATTCGATGAATGGTAGATGAGATTTTGGTATAGTGGAGTATACGTTGGAGATCATCTGACTTATAAGGTTAGAATTCTAACACTCAAGTAAGTTAGAGAAAAAAATAAAGTGAGAGTAGAAATAAATTTAAATACCTGAAATAACATGATTTTCTTCATTTATAGTGGGAGCGATTAAAATCGTCCATGTGAGGTGAGACGCATTGTGAGGATAGTCGTTGGATCTAATCAGACGGTGGTAAACATGTTTTAAGGGATGAATTGTGTTCTTAGATGAACGAGAGATCACATGATTCACGCACTTTACCTTTTGTGAGGATAGTCGTTGGAACTAATCAGACGATGGTAAACGTGTTTGAAGGGATGAATTGTGTTCTTAGATGAATGAGATATCACATGATTCACGCACTTTACCTTTTGGTGGTGCTCTTAGGCTTTTTGCTTTAGGATTCACGAACGACTTAGAATACTTGCCCCTCATGCATTTGTCCCTACTTTTTAGGGAGAGGGTTTGTCATTTACCCCCTAGCCTAGCTGCTAGACCGGAGTAGGTGAAAAGCCTTGGTGGGACATCACTATCATTGGGAACAAGCGCATTAAATTTCTTTCTTGCAATGTATAACGTTTCACAGTGGGTCTCTAACGCGTGTCCTTATGCTAGTTAATTACAATAATTCTTTCTACACCTTGGGATACTCAAGTATCTTGAACAATCTTAGATGAAATATCGACCATTGGTGATGCACCTCGCACTTTCCAACGTAGTGGGTAGTATAGTCCTCATGGTTAAGGCATACATAAAGCGTTACAGAAGTATCGTTTTTCCTCTTTCCGCCATTTGCGAGTTGCAAAAGCTATTATCTTTTGTATCATCAAATTTGTTCTTTCCTGTGAGCTCTTCTATACTAGTTTTATAATTAGTTTCATCAATGATATCTCATCTGGTGGTATTTAAGACATATAGGAGATCAACCTATTTCTTTTAAAATAAAGTCTATATCTTCTTCCTTGCTTTCTCTTCCTTCTTTGGTAGGGTTTTTGGAGAATAGGTTTCAGATATATCTGATGTTAGAACTTCTATTATTGGCATCTTTAATCGGAGTGATGAACCTTTACCCTTACGTGTGTATTTCTTTATTTCTTCACTTTTGCATTTTTTGTGTTGATAGTATTCTACAAAATAGATATTCTACCTACTATGCTCTGTAAGGCAATGGTAGACAATTTTTTAATGTGGTTGGATAGGAGACTATACTGTAAAAAAAGTACAAAATGTGTATGTGTTCTCCCTACAAGGGCAAGGAGACACAAAGGGCCTAGTAGATATATTACACGAAAATGGGTGAAGGCTAGCCTACGGCGGCGAGTAGCCCTTTTTATGGTGGTTTTTGATAGTATTTAAGCAGCCAACTCACATGAGGTGAGTGGTCCTGAATCCTGATGGTGGTCGGCGTTGCTAGGTTGTTGGCGGGTGGTTAAAGTGGTGTTTTAGGTGGCTACTCGAAAAGAAGCACTCTCGGGGTAGTATTGGATGGTGATAAGTGGTTGTCACTTGAATGAATGAGGATCATTTATCCTCTGAAGGATAGTCCATTTATAGGAGTTCTCCAAGACTAGGGTTTACGGTTCCCTAGAAATGATATTGTTTGTTCCCCCTTTCTCGAAAGATCCCTTGATCGGCTATATATTCGGGTCAATTAAGACTTTACTTCCTTAACATTTATATTTTGGTGGACCACTAGGGCGGTCCCATTGAATTTTTCTTAGGCGGCCCAACTGTTAGGTGATGAGTGCCTTAATTTAGGATTTTTTTCAAATAGGGCACTACACAATTCCTTAGACAGGAGGGCTTTTCGTTAAAGGCGTGAAGTGTTTACGACGTTCTTACTCTTTGCACGCTCCTCGCCTAACAAGCAGCCCCTATGAATGGGGTCGAATATTTTTGTTGAGGTCATTGTCCTCTTTCTAACGAGTCTCTTAGTGTTCGACGAGGAAAATGGCAGGTGAGTTCTCCAGAGGGAGTAATTTAATGGGGTCCATGCCCATGTCGCATGGCGTGCTGAAGATCTGAGAAAACATGTTTATATTGAAGTGACGTCAACCGACTTGATCGGGTTAAGTGTTGAAGGGAAAGAGACATGGGCGACATTAAATGCTCCTCGTGATGGTTTTCCTTGAGAAAACAAAACATTCCCCCGTATTTACATGTGGCACTCAGGCGTGGGTGTTTTCCCGCTCCTGAAGTCAGTTTATTGGGCATTAGTGGGAGTCTGCTTCTCTTGGACTTCCTATATATTTTTTGGGGAGTAATTGCTTTGTTCTTCCCCTTTTCTATTCCCTCATACTTCCAGCATCTAAGTTTACTTTCCTATCGTGGTGAGAAAAATAACCTTCATCCACGTGCGAGACATAACTTCCCTATAATCGACCTCGGGTATGATCAATAAATTCCGCCATGGAATTAGCTTCTCTAGCACAGGTCGCAGGAGAGATCTGCTCATGGAGCATTGTTCAAGCAATGAAAGGGTAGATATGGATACTTCTGATATGTGTTTTAAAAATCGGACCGGTCATCGAACCGGTGAGGGTACTGGGTCACTGGTTTATCGGTCGAACCACTGGGTCACTGGTCGAACCGCACGATCAAACCGGATTAAACCAGATAACTCGGTTGAATAGACTTGTCATTATATAGGTATAAAACCGGTCGAACCGGATGATTCAGTCTCTAAAAAAATATAACTACCTTTTAAATTTTTTAAAAATATCATATCATAAATTCACAATTTCATAACTTAAATTCAAATTTTAAACAAAGGTATCACACATAACAAAATAGTAAAAAATTACAAAGTCTAATTGCAAACAAAATCTAATTACAACATAATCTAAACAAAGTCTAATTACAACATAATCTAATTGAATAGTTTATAACAAAATAACTCCAATGTGTATCAAATTTAATTCAAAATAGGATCTTCCTAAAAAGAAAATCAAATAAAATTTAATATGTTTATGCTATTTAAGAAAATTTATTAGTAAAGATAACAAATAGACAATAAAGTTTTTAATTTGTCACTAACGAAAAAAACTATGTGAGAATGCTATTTAAGTAATACACTACTAAATATATTAAAAAAAAAGTTAAAAAAAAAAGTTTAAAAGAAATGTTAAAAAAAAAAGTTTAAAAAAAATAATAAAAAAAAGTTTAAAAAAAAAACAAAAAAAAAAGCAATTAAACCGCCGGTTTTCCGGTTTTCCCGGTTTTACCTGTATTCCCGGTTTTCACCGGTTCCCATCGGTTTGATGGCATATCCGATCCAACTATTGAACCAGACCGGTTACCTGGCTGGTTCCCGGTTCGACCGGCCAGTCCGGTCCGGTTTTTAAAACACTACTTCTGATGATCCTTTCACTCATTCATTCTACCTTCACCTTCCCATTGTTTATGACTTATGGGTTTTAGTTTCCTTTACTTCCTTTGAAATAGATTTCCTTACTGCCATCAATATGGCCCCTTCCTAGATTACTCCAAATACTTGAGGAGTACTCATGACCTTTCAAATAGTATGCTGCCACCTGGGGTGACGCCTTCAGTCCGGGTGCTTCTGCTTTTTTTCTCGATCGGGCCCCTTCCAAACAGTGGCTGGATGAAACTACACCATTTTATGGGAGTGCATATGCTGAAGCCTTTCGCCAATCCCTATAAGGATTGGAAGGACAAATTTGCTCACATGAAGGGGTAACCCATACGTTCCCCGTTATGGAAGGAGCAAGAGGCTAGCCATTGTTTCCTTTTTATTGGACCCCGACCCCAAGCTCACTAGGAGGGTGGACTCGTGTATCCTCCCTCCCTTGGAACAAGAGGTGATCCAGGCTTTGGAATGTTTATGCCCCCCTGGAGTGTGGCATCTTCATTGCTCGGGACCGTGAAGACGATAATGGAATGGAAGAATACTTAGTTCAGAATGTGTAATTGTTGGTGCCTCCTGTGTGTAGGAACATTTTAAGAGTTGATTACCTGCAGGTGTGAGGATGGTAGTGCCTTTCTATCGCAGTGGAAAAATTGACATTAAGATATTGTTTAACCTAAGTTGAAAAGCAAGAGTTGCCACTGAACTTTATTGTTTCCAAAATGGAAAAGGTAAAATATCGATAAAACCCACAAAGAAAAGATCTAGGCACGGGGGTTAGTTATGCAAAGGAAAGTTATTAGCACCCCTAGCATCCATGGTACTCCATGAGAACCTTTTGAAAATACGTGTTTTAAAATAAAAGAGTTAACGGTGCAAAAATATTGATGGGATGAGAAATTAATATTTTTTTATTGTTTTTATTATGCTCTGCAAGACGTCGCATCTTGTGCCTACATACCCCTTCTGTGCAATAGGGAAATTGGAGCATCTGTAGTTCCGCTTAAATAGAAATAATAGGAGTTTGTTGATTAATTTTAATGAAGAGATATGTTGTCTTATTCGAGTAGAAAACACAACGTACTCTCTACAATTATGGGAAAAAGATCATTTTGTATCATCTTGAGTATGGAGAATTTATAGCTTGGACTAGGTCAATATAGCATATCTCAAGTGTCAAAAGATTTGAATGAGGTTTTGTGTCTTTTATGGTTTTTGAAAGGTTTTTGATATGCTTAAGTATTTTGAAGCATTTATTAAGAAAAATATTTTTACAATCACTTGACAAAGTCAAGGTTTATTATGGAAGGTTTAAAGTTTGAAAATAAGAAGGTTTTGAAAAAGGGAGAAGATTTTGAAAATTGAAGAAAATGGGCAAGAGATGAAGGGACTATCCTAAAGCATAAAGTAAAATTTAATGAATAGAAATATCTAACCAAATAAGGAGTTAGCATTTGAATATAAGTCAAAATGAGCATTCCCTTTCATTTGTGTTAAACATCAATGAAAATCAAACCATAAGCAGATGAAAGTCCAATTGCATTAGAGAAACCCAAAGCATTAGATGAATCTTGGAGCATTAGATAGGTTTAAAGTATCAAGTTAAGCCACATGTATCAAATGAAATCTCAAGTGTCTCAAATGAAGTATTGTTTTAGATGAAGTATAATAACACAATGAAATCTCATGCATAAGATGAAAACTCAAGATCACAGTTAATAATTCCTGCATCAGATAAAGACACAACAAATCAGACAAATAAACCCAAAGTATCAGAAGAATCTCCTCAGGTCTCAGCTAAAGGTCTTAGGCTCATATGGATGGTCCAGATGAATCTTAGGTCTCAGATGAAAGTCCAAAGCAAAGGATATAACCTAAGTCCAAAAGTCCAAATCTCCATAGCAAAGGATAGTAACCATAGTCCAATTAATTTTTTTTTAGAGTTTTGAATTTATTAATGTCTTGATGAAAAGAAAAAATGAAATGCCCAAGGGGAAAAAGGAAAAAGACATTAAATAAATGGAAAAAGATAAATGACATAAAAAATAAAATAACATGAATGATAAAATGCTAAAAGTAAATTGCAAGAATTTAAATGGCAAAAAATTAAATGGCATTAAAGTAAAGTTAGTATAATTAATGATATTAGTACTAGTATTAATGATCTGATTTGGGACAAGTTTAGCACTATGTTAAGCAATCGTAGATGAACTTATATAGAAGTAACATCTATGGGACCAATCAATAACAGTTTGTGTATCATACTTGTTAGAGAAATGATAGAGATTATTCTCATAAAACAAGTAGCACAAGTAAAAATCAAAGAGGGATACAGCACAAAGGCAAGGACATAAGTCCATTACTTCAATCATTCTTCATGATAACTTAGAACAAAATGATCATCAATGATCCAATGATCAATGGAAGGTAGATTTGAAATGATGAAAGTTCATTAATAATCAATCCAAACTTCATGAACAAGATGGACTACTGATTATAGAGCCTCAGATTGCTTTCTTGATTATCAATTTACCTCACAAACCAACATGGGTCTTTTCGCCATGCTTTGTCCTCACTCACACGCTTTTCAGGAAACTTCTTAGAAGGTCACCCATCCAAATACTACTCCAAGTCAAGTACACTTAACTATGGAGTTCTTATATTTTAGGCTACCGAAAAAAGATACATCTTGTAGGTACAGGTAGTACCGATTAATCCTTATAAGCATTCTTTTAACTATGAAGTCCTATACTAGCACAACTTAAGGATCCCTCTCATTTCTATGTGAACTTAGCAACCACTCCTCGCCCTCTTTGGTCTCGGGAGTGTCTCATTCTCATGCCTCGTGCACCGACAACCACTCCCTTCCCTCGTTGGACTCGGGTGTTACATGCCTACTAGCTTTCGCTAGGTTCGTCCCCGAACCACATCGTACTTAGAGATATATGGCTCTAATACCATTTATAACGCCCCTGACTACTTTTTGGATTATCGACTGAATCCACAAACCAACACGAGTCTTTTCACCAACACGGGTCTTTTTACCATGCTTTGTCCTCACTCACACGCTTTTCGGGAAACTTCCCAGAAGGTCACCCATCCAAATACTACTCCAAGTCAAGAACACTTAACTATGGATTTCTTATATTTTAGGTTACCGAAAATAAGATGCATCTTGTTTGTATAGGCAGAACCAATCAATCCTTATAAACCTTCCTTAAACCATGCAGTCCTATACTTGCATAGCCTAAGGATCCCTCTCATTCCGATGTGAATTCGGCGACCACTCCTCGCCCTCTTTGGTCTCGGGAGTATCTCATTGTCATGCCTATTGCACCGACAACTACTCCCTGCCTTCGTTGGCCTCAGGCGTTACATGTAGGGATGTAAATGGATATTCATGGGGACAGATAGTATGATATCCGTATACGCCCCGTTGGATAAACATGATATCCATATACGCCCCATACCCATCAAATATCCGCCAAACGGATAATCCGCGGGTTTTAAGATATCCGCGAATATTTATAGATATCCATGGATAATACTATTTTTCTAAAATCATGTCTTGAGAAAAAAATTCAAATTGTTTTTAAGACACAAGGTGTTATTATCACATAACATTCATATAAATCTCTCTTATTTTAACAAACAACATTTCATCACATTAATTTCCTTCATTTTCACCAAAGCATAATATCCATACATTTTATTTTTAACAAAAAAACAATGATATTGTGATAGTGAGTTATGGTGGAAGAGCAGACGACAGAGAAGTAGAAAGGATGACACTGGTTGGAGGAGAAAAGAACGATACTGATTGGTTGGACAGTGGAATTGTTGAAGTGAGTATGGAGTATAGAAGAAGCTTAAATATGAAGTGGCCAATAAAATTTATATAGAATATAAATGAGACTAGTTTTCTAGTTTTTTAGAAGATGAAAAGATAAATTATAATAAAGTACTACTCCCTCCATTTATTTTTAAGTGTCGTTTTAGCAAAAAGCTCTTCAACCAATATAGTGAATTGTTAGAGTTATTTTTCCTATTATACCCTTATTTATTTTCTTTTTCTAAATAAATTCAAGGCTTAAATGCACCTTTGGTCCCTGTAAGTTAGCGCGTTTTTGATTTTCGTTCCTGTAAGTTTTTTTTGTTGGTATGAGTCCCTATATTTTACTTTTTGCTTGCGGTTTAGTCCCTAAAGCCAAAATCCGCAGGAAAATCTGCAGGTTTTCCTGCGAATTTTCCTGCGGATTTTGATTTTAGGGACTAAAACAAACGCGAAATTGAAATATAGGGACTCAGACCCAGAAAAAAAACTTACAGGGACAAAAATAAAAAAAACGCTATCTTATAGGGACCAAAGGTGCATTTAAGCCTAAATTTAATCATACACTCTCTCTTTTGCCAATAACCAATTGAGAAAATAATTAATTTTATGGAAAATGTGAAGTGAAGTTACTGAAAAAGTAAGGGTATAATTGACAAATTATAACATTAAATTATAAAAACGACACTTAAATGGAAACAAAAAATGTATTCTAAAATGACACTTAAAAAGGAACAGAGGGAGTAATATTTAAATAATTTTTATAATTTATTAACGGATACGGACATCCGCGGGTATGGATAACATTAAACCCGTATCCATATCCATTAATAAACGGGTATTAAAATATCCATTTATTTTATCCGCAGATATCTTTTAAACTATCCGCCCCGTACCCGTGACAGATTTCACCATACTTTATCCTCAATCACACGCTTTTCGGGAAACTTCCCAGAAGGTCACCCATCCAAATACTACTCCAAGTTAAGCACACTTAACTATGGAGTTCTTATCTATTAGGCTATCGAATAGAATATACGTCTTTTTGGTATAGGTAGTACCAATCAATCCTTATAAGCCTTCCTTCAACCATGCAATTCCATACCTGCACAGCCTCAGGATTCCTCTCATTCCGATGTGAATTCGGCGACCACTCCTCGCCCTCTTTGGTCTTTGGAGTGTTTCCTTGCCATGCCTCGTGCACCGACAACCACTCCATACCCTGGTTGGCCTTGGGTGTTACACTAATCGCCTAATTAATAAAAAAAAAGAAAAATAATAAGAAGGCTTAATTGCAACTTTGGTCCCTCTATTTTATTATTTTTTTGATTTTGGTCCTCACATTTTAAAATCCACGATTTTGATCCCTTTTTTAAGTTTTGAATTGAATTTTAGTCCCTCTTCCAATTTGAAGCCAAATTTTAATGACATAGCACTAGACATGATGACGTGTGATGCCACATTTATCCAATTTTATTCCATGTATTTATTTAAGTTTAAAATTATGTTAATGATATTAAAACAATACTTTATTAATAATAGTAAATTAATAGTAACATATTTAATTAATAATACCAATTTTTCAAATCCTTATCTCCTTCCCCAATTTTCTTAATCCTCACTCACGAATCCACCACCACATTTCATTAATATTACCAATTTTTCAGATTATGTCACCTCCTTCCCCAACTAGAACCTGCAACAACATTAGGAACATACAAATGGAACCTGTAATAAAATCAGAAGGTGATGTTCTTCGGACCAGGATTGTCTGACTTATGTCAATTGTTAGATCAATCTAATGCATTATAATATGCCACTTGTCTTCTTCTAAAAAACAATTAAACACAAAAAAGAAACGTCTTTACTCCCAACCTCTACACGCACCGCCGTCGTCTACCATTAACACCGACAACTGCTTCCATTTCCATTTGAGTATGAATACTGCAACACGCATCGCCGCCATCGAAGCCAACTCGCCTCACTTTGCCGCTGCAACACGCTGTCAAAAACATCAAACTCAAACGGCGGAGTCGTTGGTAATGAAGCAGATGTGAATGTAGATGGTGGGGCGCTGTGGCGGTGAATCTGAAGAGAGGCGAAGGAAACAGTCACAATGTTTTTTATTCTCTGATTCTCTGTTTTCTTTTTTTAAAATGGAAATCCAGATCCAATGTTCTTCATCTCCTCTGTGAAGAAATAGAAAGAGATATGTGGGGAAAATCTAAAAATTTGTGAAAAAAATCTGGAAAAACAAAAGTAAATTTATTGGAATGAAAATCGTTGTGTAATGGTGTTTGCGTTGTTGGTAATGGAAAAATCTGAAAATTTATGAAAAAATATGGAAAAATTAAAGGGATTGAAGATTTGATTTGATTTATGAAGATTCGTGGAAAAATTTGGAAAAAATGTGCGTGTCTTGGAGATTTGATTTAAGGAAAAATCTGGAAAAAAAGGAATTGAAGATTTGATTTGATTTTTTATGAGGATTTGTGGAAAAAATCTGGAAAAATAAAGGATGAAGAATTGAGTTATGAAGATGAAGATATAAATACTTTTTTTATTTATGGATTTTTTTATTTATTTAATATTTTTATATATTATTCAAATAAAAATAATTTTGAATGACGTGGAAATTGTTTTTTGCCATTAAGTCACGCCACACCATTATTTTATATGCCATGTCATTAAAATTTGGCCTCAAATTGGAAGAGGGACTAAAATCCAACTCAGAACTTAAAAAAGGGACCAAAATCGTGGATTTTAAAATGCGGGGACCAAAATTAAAAAAATAATAAAATAGAGGGACCAAAGTTGTAATTAAGCCTAATAAGAAAGAGAAAACCAAATTAGATCACAATATTGATGAAGTCATCATCAAGATCAATCACCTTTTTTGGTGGATTAAGGTCATAAACCAAATCGACACCCAAAATCCATTGATATTGATGAGACTTATGATCAAAGAGACCATAATCCAAGGCAACCAACAATCAACACAATAAAATGTATTAATAAGTAATAAAAATGTATGAAAAGGAGTTTTAAATGGGTTTTAAATTGAAAATGATGGGGAAAATAGCAATGCAATATCAAATAATAAAATAATTGGCAAATAAAAGCATAGAAAAATAAAAAATTATGTAAAATATTTTTAGAAAATCTTTGGATATTTTTAGAGCTAGGAAACTATTTTAAACCAATTAAAACAAGCCAAATGTGAGAAAAATAAAATAAAATAGCAAAAATAAAAATCTCAAAAAATTACTCAAAATGTAAAATGAGAAAAAATATTTTTGTGAATTTTTTCATAATTTTTTGAGTTGAAATGGATTTAAATTGAATTTTAGAAAGTAAAATCAAATTAAAACAAAAATGAGAAAAAAAGTAAATCAGAAAAAACTAGCTTAGTTAGATCAACACCTCGATAATTGAGGTGGCAGATCCAAGGGATCTAAAGTGAGAGCACACCATAGAAATTAGTTCAGAAAACCACATCATATCCAATTTAAATCAACCAATGGAAATAAAACAATTAGCACATTATGATTGGTTGGATCATTTAAAATAAACTCACGCAACTCAAGCATCTCCAGTCATATTCTTCGATGAGTTGCTCATTGGAGTTTGGCATTTGGTAGTTTCAGATCATGAAACCAATGCCATTAGATTCGTTTCATCAGTGCGAAACCAACCAATACCTCCATATAAATTTATTCAAACTCAGAGAAGAGAATTTTGGAGAAAACTCAGTGAAAATGCTAGAACGGAAAACAAAATTAAATGATGAAAACGGATTATCAATGCAAGGTAAGTTAGGGGAAATCATCAATGAACATCAAGCAACATTGTGGTATCTCGTTTGAGGAAAAATGGAGCCTCTAACTACCTTGTCCAAGTGGTGGCCGAAGATGATGCTCTGAGCACTTGGTTGGAGAGTTTCATAAGGTCTTAGGGCTTGGGAGTTGTTGCAGAAGCTTTAGAGAGTGACGATGAATTTATTAGAATAAAGCAAAAGCTTTGAAAATGTCTAGAAATCAAATACGATCTTAGAGAATTTAAGAGAAAATTTGAAGTTCAAGCATGGGTTATGACTTTCGAAGTATAATTTGCATTTGATCCTTGAAACAAACTTGTAAAGAACATCAAGTGTGCGAATTGGCACAAAAAATTGCTCAAAAAGGATGAAAATTAAGAGAGTTATGATCTTTGGAAGTTAGGAAAAATTCACTTGAATTATAGGTCAGGTTGGATCCTATGAGCTTTTCTTGCAATTCTTTAGAAGTTATGATATTTGGAAGTTAGGCAAAAATCGCTCAAACCACCTTGATCAAACTTGAATCCTTTGAGATTTTCTTGCAATTCAAAGTACATTGATGCACATATGAACTTATCATGATGGATTCTTGGTTGAACTTTGATTGAATACTAGCAAAGTTGAGGTTACTTAATGACGAAGGCATGGAAATAAACACACGAACCTTTGACTTTCCTTGAGAAATAAGCAACCAAAGAGAGAATAAATGTTGACCTAAGATTATAGGTCATTCCTTGATGGACAAGCCTTTGATAATAAATGTTGACCATGCTTTGACTTTGAGGATCCAAAAAACCCTAAATTATAACTTTTGCTTGATGTTCTTGATTCCAACCTTTATCTTGCAAAACAAATGAGAGAAACAAAGAATATTTTAGTATTTTGATTTTGGTTAGTTACATGTAAGGAATATACAAAAGAGAAGAGAGCACACAAAGAGGGTTCTTGATGATCTCCACAAAGGCAAACTCAGAGAGAGAGAGAGAGAGAGAGAGAGAGAGAGAGAGAGAGAGAGAGAGAGAGAAAAGGCAACCAAGTTATAATCTTGATGATACATGATGCAAAATGATATGAGATCTTATTTTTTATATTAATTATATTACCTTTTTTTCATCAGAAAGAGTTGCATGTAAGATCCATTAGAAGATCTTCCCCAAGTTTCAATAATTCTAAGATCTAAAGTCTAAATCTTGAGGAAATTTGATTTTTATCTAGATCCCTAGGGAATTTGATTTTTATCTTGAACTTTAGGGGATTTGACTTTTATTTTAATTTTAATATTTTGTGTAAACAATGTAATATTTTGGATAAATAATGTAACAACTTTAAAAAAAATAATAATGATACCCCTCAGTTTTTTGAATAAATCGAGTTAAAAGAAACGCTAGTTTTGAAAACAATAAAAATGCAGTAGTTGGGGTTCGAACCCATGTGCATATTGTAACACCCTTCTACCCCACACACGCTTCACATATAATTTTAACGAAAAACAAAGCAAACAACCACACGGGGGTCACATCTTCATAATAAACTTCATTTAACAAGTATCCATGCTCCGTAACACGGGTTGCAAAAACATTTAGCTATAGATAGCATCCTCAACATCATCAAAAACTTCGCAGTGAAATAAAGAATTCTTAACGTATCCTTCATAAAATAATCAATACCATAAAAGTTAGCTCCACATCAACAAAATCTCCACACTTCATGTTTAAGAATACATGACTATAAAAGTAATACAAAGTTCTACAAAATAACAAAGAACTTTGAGTTCACACTTAATCGATCCTAACCACGATGTTACATATCAGAGCAAGACCAACTGGACTCAACATAAATTAAACAAGCGCACTCTGAAGTTACCTCCTAAGCTTCCTACACTAATCTTTATCACCTACAAGTTACCCACGTTTTGAGGCAACATCTCCAAGCAAAAAGGGTGAGTAAATCACAATCATTATAAAAATCATAAGTAATGGATATAGTAGTCATAGCATAAGGACAACAACAACACAATATCTTCTATTACATCCATTGCAAAATCAAAAATCTCCAATTCTTCATATCAAACACTCCAACTCAAGGATCATTCACATACATCATTAAATTCAAATATTATGCAATGCCACAAATAATGAAATGCAACATCATTAGACTCATGCATGTGGTACCAAACATCACTGATGACTTAGTCATCGTTATCTCCAAAGATCCCTACTAAAAGGATAAGTTCTCGCTTGGAATCAGAGCACGTCACAAGTTGCACTCAATTCACACTATAGGATTGAAGTCATCACTGGACCAAAGCGTCCTAACATCCCTGGATAAATATCCTGCAAACTTCAGTAGACAAAAGTCCTATAAATGCTATAAATGCATGATGCACAACAACACACAATACGATCATGACTAGTCAAAACGCATCACCATTCATCATATTAATCATACCTCATCACATGCTTCATAATCACACATACATCACAATCGCATCAAAATATCATATAACGCAAGTCAAGTAACAACAAGACATGGTTAATTCAATTTCATAATAGAAAGCATAATTACTATTATTCATCAGAAGAAATCATCATCTCATCATAAATTTTTTACTGGAAAACTATATCCAACAACTCATTTTATGACACAAGAGTATAGGTTATTTCATTAGCTCTCTTACGCTTCAAACGACGTGTCAAACGGAGTCCGAAAACTCAAGTTACGGCCTTTACAAAATTTCATATTCATGCACCATTTTCCCGACGAGCTCCCTCTTTCGCCCGACGAACCAAGCTAGTAACCAACATTTTAATTTTCTAAAGTACTTCCCCTGACGAGCTCCTCTTACGCTAGACGCACACACACTTGCCTGAGGCTCGCCCGACCAACTCATGGGCGAACCATGCATGTACCCTCTGCCTCCTCTAAACCCCCTCTCTCGCGCTGCACGTCCTGGGCGAGTTCATTCGTCCGACGGCCTAATCAATTCTCCCGACAAATCAGCACAAATAGAGAAACTCTGTTGCAATTTTCTGCACAAAACCAGTCCAAATCCTTGTGATTTCTTCACATAACAAGTCCTAAATCATCATCTAAACTCAGTATTTCATTATACAATCACAACTCAATGTATTATACATTATGGGTATCATTCTATTTCAAATACACACCTCTAATTCATCAATATCCCTCAATCACCAACAATTCAACAAAACCCAAAAACCCAAAAACCAATCCTAAAATTATCTAACACTTAGGCCAAATATAATAATTAGGATAGACTCCCCTTACCTTTGATTGAAGTTTGATCCTAATTCCTTGTCGCATTTCACCAAGCCTTCAGAGTTCTCTCACGCCCTATCTCTCATCTCTTTCACGCTTTTCCAAATTCTACTATTGAATGAATACCTCTGTTCTTTCTTTTCTCTTTTTACTCTCACTTAACCTCTTGAATTGACTATCTCTCCCTTATTATCTTTACCTCAATATTATTCTATTTTACTAATTAAAATAACCTCAATAATAATTCTAAAATACACCAAACACCTCAAAAAAATCCCAATCATATATCATCATCAGAACATCATATTCAGTAAATACTTCACGTGTACTCGTCATAATTCACTAAAACATCACATATATATATATATATATATATATATATATATATATATATATATATATATATATATATATATATATATATATATATATATATATATATATATATATATATATATATATATATATATATATGAGAAATGCTAACAGCACTTTCTTTTCAACACTTTCTCCAACACTCACTTTCTTATTGGTTGAAACATGTGTGGGTCCTACCACTTTATGTGGGTTCCATTTCCAAGGTGAGGGACCCACACATGTTTCAACCAATAAGAAAGTGAGTGTTGGAGAGAGTGTTGAAAAAGGAGTGTTGCTAGCACTCCTCATATATATTAGGGCCGTATTTGAGGGCGTGCAAAATGGGCTATCACACATGGCCTCAAATTTTTTAAGATTATAACTAAATAGAACCTCATAAGGCAGTCTCCTTACCTCACAATTGTTTCACTTCCCGTCCTTCTATTCATACTGGTGACGCTTCAAAAGTCAGGTTATCTCTTACCTGTATATCATCCATTTGAATCACATGCGAAGGATCCATATTGTATCTCCTCAACTGAGATACATGAAACACATCATGAAGATTCGTAAGCGACGGTGGCAAAACAATCCGATAAGCCACTTCACCTATCCTTTCTGAAATCTAATGTGGACCAATGAAACATGGCGTAAGCTTTCTGTTAGGTGCCAAATTGTGTTTATATTTAGTTTAATTAATGGCACCTTTCGACCGTTTTTATCGGATATTCGTACAATTCCCTGAAGTTTTAGATAATTATTTATAGTTTATAATATTAAGCTTTCATTTTATGTTAATATGTGTTTTAGTTATGATTGTGTAGGTTTTGGCCAATTTTGGGATGTTTGGAGCTTGTCTTGATCTTGACAAGAGATTCACTGGCAGAAGTATGCGCGCGTCGCGCTGGGATGTGGGCGCGTCGCGCCCTGGGCAAGATATTTTGGAGCTTCCAGACAGAGAGTTGCGCGCGTCGCGCGCATGGGCGGTTTATAATTTTAAGTGTAATGGCGCGTAGCGCGCTGGAGGGCGCGACGCGCCCTGGACAGAATTCAGAAATGCTATATAAAGGGGTTTTCAGATATTTTGTGTAGGTAGGTTGATCTTGAGAGCTAAAGAACACTTGTGCACTGTAGCAAACTAAGAATTGAAGATTGGAAGCTTTGATCGTCGATTAATCGCCTTTGATGCTTGTTGATCTTCATCCTTTACTTCTTGAGCAAGCTACCATTCTCATGGATAGCTAAATCTCTTTTGTATCAAGATAAGATGTAATCTTCCTAGCCTTTTGTAGGTTTTTCTTGTGAATATATGTGTATGAACAAGTGATGATCAATATAGATGGTTTAGTTTGTTTATTAAAGCTTTTTCTTTGGTATAAGTGTTTGAGACATCAATATTTGTATCTAGATCTAACTTTATCATCTATCAAACTATAAATTGCAGACATGGATTTAGCGTTTGATGTTTACTTAGTATCGGTTTTAAAACGTTATTTGTATTGTTTAAACGGTGGAGAAATCGTCGGTTAAACAATACGGTAAATCTAACTATATCGTTGCGGACACGGACGATATAGGCGTCGATACGTAATTATGTTGATCGTTACCATGTTCATATACGTATATTTATAAGGAGACATATAAATTTAGGTCGATGAAATCGAATCTTGATACATTTTCTTTAACTTAGAACTTTCATTAATTTACTCTTTGCTACTAAAAGAATTGAATGACCTTTTGCAAACCCAAATTTAAAGTAACATTAACTCAAGACAAAATAGGCTATAGAACGGCGGTGATATCGCAATAATCCCTGTGGATACGATAATAACGAAAAGTACACCACAATACTCTTTCAACAAAATGGCGCCGTTGCCGGGGATTGTTGTTTAGATATTGCAAGCATTGCAATAGTTTGTTTTGAATTGAGTCTTATAATTAATATCTTGTTTCTAAATTTATTTTCCTTGTGTTTGTTAATTTGCTTGGTTAGTTTTTCAGATAACAGTTTATGCGAGGACGTGTACCTGCAGATCAACTCCTTTTTGATCCTGAGATTGAGAGGACTGCTCGTAGAGAGAATAGCAAAACTCGTAGGAGGAGACAACTAGCTAGGGAAAGAAGACAACAACAAGAGGCATCTTCTTCTTCAACTCCTGTTGAAAACTTAGTTGAGGGAGAAATGGCAGGAGAGATTCCTAATGTTCCAGTTCGAGGGCCTTGTGTTAATAGCCCTCGACTCAATGCACAATTTGCTCGTGATCAGGCCAATGGAAGAAACTCCGAGATGAAGACGGGGTTACTTCAATTATTATACCAAAATCCGTTCACAGGGGCAGATCACGAGGATCCATTTACGCATCTAACTAAGTTCTACGAGATCGCCGGAACAATTGGTGCTCCGGAAGACCAAGAAGAACAGGTGTTCAGGAGACTTTTTCCTCATTCCTTAATTGGAAAAGCTAAGGAATGGTACCTTGATCAACCTAATAATGTCATGACAAATTGGAACGAGTTAGAAGAGAAGTTCTTGGATCGGTTCTTTCCTCACAATAGGTTCATGGAAGCGAAAACTTCTATTGCGGTGTTCTCTCAAGGTTCGAATGAATCTCTCAATGAAGCATGGGAGAGGTTCAAGTCCATGGTTAGAAAGTGCAAAGGTCATGGGTTTGATGAATTGTCTCAAATCCATATCTTTAGAAATGGACTCCAACCTCAACCAAAAACTCTTTTAGATGCTACCGCGGGTGGTTCGTTGATGTCAAAAACTGCTGCAGAAGCGATTGCTATCATTGATAGAATGGCTTTGAATGATCATCAAGGGCAACACAACCGTAGTGCATTGCAAAGAAAACCGGGAGTTCTTGAATTGAATACTAGTGATGCAATACTTGCTCAAAACAAGTTATTGACACAACAAGTAGAATTGCTCACTCAACAAATGTCAAAACTCCCTCAACAAATCAAAGAGATAAATGGGAGCCCTTCTAAAAATCAACATGTGATGTGTTGTGAATTGTGTAGGGGTGACCATCAAACAGGTTTTTGTCCTCCACCGGGTGAAGAGGTGAATTATGTGTCTAATCCTAATCAAGGATATGGTGGGAGACAACAACAACAACCTTACAACAATAACCAAGGTTACCAACAAAGAGGTAATCAAGGTTATCAACAAGGATGGAGACCGGAAGCGGGCCCATCGAATCGTCAAAATCCTTATCAAGGCGGTTACAATCAACAACCTCAACAAACAAAGCTTTCAATCGAGGACACTCTTAGCCAATTCATGCAATTGCAAATTGCAAGCCAAAAGAGTACGGATGCCGCAATAAAGAACCTTGAAACTCAAGTCGGGCAATTGTCAAAGCAACTTGCCGATCAAAACAAAGGTCCTTTTCCGGCTACTACACAGGAAAATCCTCGTGAGCATTGTAAGTCAATTCTAACTCGTAGCGGTAGAAATATTGATATGGGGGTAGGAGAGATAGTTGAGGAGGAAATTGTTGAGAGTGAAAAAGATAGGGTGATTGAAGTAGAAAAAAATGTTGAGGGTGATTTAGTTGAAAATGAGAAAGAGAAAGAATTAGTGGAAAAAGAAACTCTTGAGAAAGTTGTAGAAAAAGAGAGAAAAAAATTGAGTGTGAGTGAAAAGGGAAAGAAGAAGGTGGAAGATTCTATTCAAGTGAAGAAATTACCTTACCCTCCCGGTCCGTCAAAGAAAGAAGATGCAAAGCACTATGCTCGGTTCTTGGATATTTTTAGCAAGTTGCAAATTAATGTTCCTTTTTCCGAGGCATTAGAGCAAATGCCGATGTATGCAAAATTCATCAAAGACATCATCACTAAGAAGAGAAGATTCTTGGATCAGGAGGTAGTAACGGTGAGCTCTTGTTGTAATGCGTTAATTCAACGCACTACTCCGATAAAATCGAATGATCCTGGGCGGGTAACCTTACCGGTGTCTATTGGAAATGTCCACATAGGCAAAGGTTTGGTAGATACCGGTTCTAGCATTAATTTGATCCCATTGTCTATGGTGAGAAGATTAGGAATCAACGATTTGAAGCCGACAAGAATGACGTTATCATTAGCAGATAAATCCACAGCTCATCCTCATGGAGTTGCGGAAGACTTGCTTGTCAAGGTTGACAAATTTTGGTATCCTGTTGATTTTATTGTCATAGACATGGAAGAAGATCCTGAGATTCCATTGATCTTAGGAAGGCCTTTTATGAAGACGGCCCGAATGATGATAGATATTGATGATGGCTTAATGAAATTAAGGTACCAAGATGAAGAATTATGTCTTGATCTCTTTGAAGCCATCAAGCATCCTAATGATGAGGATGATTGTTTTAGAATCGATGCTACCGAAAGAGCTATTATGAAAGTGGAGAATCAAATGCACTTGTCAAATCCTCTTGAGAAGACTTTAATGGAAGCTCTCGAAGTTCTCACCAAAGATCAAGAGAAGGAAATCGAAGATTGCTTGAGAAATTTAGAGGCTTGTGAGGAGATGAATCCATTTGAAACTCAAATTGAAGAGTTGAAGGATGAACCTAAAGTTGAAGAGCAAAAGGTGGAGTTGAATGTGTTACCGTCTCACTTGAAATACGTGTTTCTCGGTGACAATTCTACTAAGCCGGTTATCATTAATAGTGGTTTGTCTAACAAGGAAGAGCATCGATTGAAGGAAGTGTTGACGAAGAATCAAGAAGCAATAGGATGGGTTTTATCCGACTTGAAGGGTATTAGTCCGGCCTATTGTATGCATAAGATTATGTTAGAAGATGATTTTCGGCCCGTGGCACAACCTCAAAGGCGATTGAATCCAACCATGAAAGAAGTTGTTAGAAAAGAGGTTGTGAAGTTATTAGAGGCGGGGATGATTTATCCCATCTCCGATAGCGAATGGGTGAGCCCGGTGCATGTGGTTCCTAAGAAGGGTGGATTGACGGTTGTGAGAAATGAGAAGAACGAGTTGATTCCTTCAAGATCGGTGACCGGGTGGCGTATGTGTATTGATTATAGGAGGTTGAACCAAGCAACAAGAAAAGATCACTTTCCATTACCTTTCATGGATCAAATGTTAGAGAGGTTAGCCGGAAGAAATTTTTATTGTTTCTTGGATGGTTATTCGGGATACAATCAAATATCAGTGAATCCGGCGGACCACGAGAAAACTGCTTTTACATGTCCTTTTGGCATTTTCGCATACCGAAGAATGCCATTTGGACTATGTAATGCTCCTGCAACATTTCAAAGGTGCATGCAAGCTATCTTCTCAGATTTGATCGAGAAAAGCATTGAGGTGTTCATGGATGATTTTTCTGTGTACGGGTCGTCATTTGACTTGTGCTTAAAGAACCTTGATGTGGTAATGGAGAGATGCATTGAAACAAATTTGGTTCTCAACTGGGAGAAATGCACTTTCATGGTGACGGATGGGATTGTTCTTGGCCACAAGGTTTCTTCAAAGGGGCTTGAGGTCGATCCGGCAAAAATTGAAGTTATTGAAAAGCTTCCCCCTCCGGTGAATGTGAAAGGCATAAGGAGCTTCTTGGGACATGCTGGGTTCTATAGAAGATTCATCAAGGATTTTTCCAAGGTTGCAAAGCCTTTGAGTAATTTGCTCAACAAAGGTATGGAATTTAATTTTGATGAATCATGTCTAAAAGCTTTCCTAGAACTTAAAGCAAATTTGACCACCACACCCATAATTGTCGCTCCTAATTGGTCGCTTGAGTTTGAACTCATGTGCGATGCGAGTGACTATGCGGTTGGTGCGGTCTTAGGCCAAAGGAAGAACAAACAATTCCATGCTATACATTATGCGAGCAAAGTTTTAAATGAGGCACAGGTTAACTATGCCACTACCGAAAAAGAATTGCTCGCAATTGTATTTGCATTGGAAAAGTTTCGCTCTTACCTCATTGGTTCTAAAGTGGTGTGTTATACTGATCATGCCGCAATCAAATATCTTCTCACCAAGCCTGATTCAAAACAGAGGCTTATTCGGTGGATTCTTTTGCTTCAAGAATTTGATCTTGAAGTGAAAGATAAGAAAGGTACAGAAAATTTGATTGCGGATCATTTGTCTCGGTTAGTGAATACCGAGGTGACAAACAATGAAAAAGAGGTGAGGGAAGAATTCCCAGATGAAAAACTGTACATGGTACAAGAAGTTAGACCCTGGTTCGCAGATATGGCTAATCACAAAGCATCTGGCTGGATACCGGAGGATCTAACTTGGAATCAAAGAAAAAAGTTTTTAAACGATGCTAATTTTTATGTTTGGGATGATCCTCACTTGTTTAAGTTGAGTAGTGACAATCTTTTGAGAAGATGTGTCGCGGATGAGGAGGCAAAAAGCATTTTGTGGCATTGCCACAATTCGCCTTATGGTGGTCATTTTAATGGTTTGCGTACGGCCACAAAAGTCCTTCAATCGGGATTTTGGTGGCCTACTTTGTTCAAAGATGCTTACCACCATGTTGCCTCATGCGACAGTTGTCAAAGAACTGGTGGAATAGGGAAAAGAGAGGAAATGCCCCCTCCAAAGTATTGTAGAAGTTGAGGTATTCGATTGTTGGGGCATTGATTTTGTTGGACCATTCCCTTCCTCAATGTCAAATGAATACATCTTGGTAGCTGTTGATTACGTGTCTAAGTGGGTGGAAGCGATTGCTTCACCCAAAGCAGATGGTAAGACCGTGATAAAGTTTTTGAAGAAAAATATATTTTCGCGGTTTGGCTCGCCAAGAGTATTAATTAGTGATGGTGGATCTCATTTTTGTAATGCTCCGCTTGAAAAAGTGTTGGAGCAATATGGAGTAAAGCACAAGGTAGCTACTCCATATCATCCACAAACTAATGGGCAAGTTGAGAGGACCAATAGAGAGATTAAGAGAATTCTTGAGAAAACTGTGTCTAGCTCTAGGAAGGATTGGTCAATGAAGTTAGATGAAACCTTGTGGGCGTATCGGACCGCTTTCAAAGCACCGATCGGTCTTACACCATTCCAAATGGTGTATGGTAAAAGTTGCCACCTTCCCGTAGAATTAGAGCATAAGGCATATTGGGCCTTGAAGCTTTTGAATTTTGACCACAAGTTGTGTGGAGAGAGAAGAAAAATCCAACTTAATGAGATGGAAGAGATGAGATTGCATGCCTATAAGTCCAATTCAATTTACAAGGAAAAGACCAAATTCTATCATGATAGTAAGGTTAGAATGAAGGACTTTAAGGTAGGGCAATTAGTTTTACTCTTCAATTCCCGGTTAAGACTTTTCCCGGGAAAGTTGAAGTCTAAATGGTCCGGACCGTTTTTGGTCAAAGAATTGAGAAGCCAAGGGGCTATTGTGATAGAGGACCAAAAATCAAACCAAGAGTGGGTAGTAAATGGTCAGAGGTTGAAGGTGTATCGAGGAAGCGATTTTAATCGTGAAACTTGCGTTTTATCGTTTGGCGATCCTTGATTGCCTTTGACCGTCGAGCTGACCGACGTTAAACAAAGCGCTCTTGGGAGGCACCCCAAGTTGTATATATTCACTTGTATTTGTGTTATTTATGCAGGTGGGATTTTTGAGTTGTCGTCGAGCCAGAAGCGATCTACCGGTATTTTTGGGCGTGCTGGAACAATGCAGTTTTTCTGCTGTTTCTGGTGTAGCGCGCGTCGCACCCATTTGCGCGCGTCGCGCGCTTTGTGAGTTCTAAGACCCCTTCCTGGCAGAGATGAGGGCGCGTCGCGCCGGTTCTCCGCGCGTCGCGCGCTGTACATATTTTTGAAAAAAAAAAATTAATTTTGGTTTGGGCCTACCCATGCTGGGCCCGACCCGGTTTCGTGGCTGAAGAGGTTCTTAGGGTTGTTGGAGGTTTTGCCTCCATTCTTCCCTTTCTCCTCTTTGTTCAAAGAAAGAAAAACAACTCACACACTCTAGTTCTTAATCTCTTGCATTTTCCTCACTATTCTCGTCTCTCTATTGTCATCATCATCAAAGGTATGTTCTCTCTTCCCTTCTATTTCCATTAGTTTAAGTTTTAGAAGTTTAGGATTTTAGATTTAGGAATTTTGAAAAAAAAAAACTAGGGTAGAAGACATCTTTTGCTGTATCTTTTGCCTGCTGGAACCCTTAGAAGGGAGGAGAAGCAAGTTCTTCTCTTCTGTTTTGCAGAAAAATGAAGCTTTTTTCTGGGTTTCGCAGAGCGCGCGTCGCGCCCTGTTCAGCGCGCGCCGCGCCCTGGGTTCAATTTTGAAATTTTTTTTTATGTTGTCTGTGCTGTTGTATAGGTCTGTTTGATGATTGATGATGATTGTGGCTTGAATTGTGCTGTTAAAATTGAGGTTATGCTAACTTTGTTTCAATTTGTGTGTGTTTTGTTTGATTTTAAATTTGTGCAGGAATGACACCCTTTTTAAAGAGAAAGAAGACTGGTTCTGGTGAGGGATCTTCCTCACAAGCTGGCAGGTTTGATCGGACGAAGTTTCTAGGTCCGGAGCAAGAGGCGAGGTACCATGAGCTTGAAAGCCGCGTTGTGTGGAGTGAACGAACTGTGGTTCCTATTGACCACGGCCTCTTCCAAAGGGCGTGGACTGCTTTGTCTGAAACATGCTGGGACAAGTTGTTCACTCCACCACAATTCTATCAGGTGGAGATTGTCAGAGAGTTTTATGCAAATGCCTTGCCTCCGAGCAGTTGGTCAGGTACTGAAGCTTACCCGTTTAAAACATGGGTGAGAGGTAAGGCCATTGATTTTAGCAAAGAGGCTATTTTTGATTTTCTGGATAACCCTCTTGCTTTGGTAGAAGAGTGTGAGTACCATCCAAGGTTGAATAGAGGAAATTGGGATGCAGACAGCATTAGGGACAGAATTTGCAAGTCTGGTTTCACCTATACTCTGACTAAGGCTGGGCTGCCAAAGACTTTTACTCGTAGTCAGTTGACGGAGGAGGCTCAGTTGGTGACTTCGGTGGTCCTTTACAACATTAGGCCACGGAGTCACACTTCTTCCCTCACCATTGATACGGCAGGTTTGGTTCAGGGTATTCTGAATGGTGATAATATTGATGTGTCCAGGATTGTGGCGAATGAGCTGAAAAGAGTCGCCCTGAATGGGACTCTTCATGGAGATGGGGTGAAATGTAGGTTGATTTTTCCTGGTTTAATAATGGGTTTGTGCAGGAAGGCTGGTGTCCGGTTCCCAACTGGTGGGATGATCCCCATGGATGGTGTTATAGATGATATTTTTGCTAACAGGTACTGTTTGCCTGGAGGTCGTCCTTTTGGTGTTGCTGCTGGTGCATCTGACCTTCCCGATGCTTCTCAAGCTGTTCCGGTTGCTGCTGCACCGCCTGCTGGTCCACAGTATGGTGATGCAAGTGATTGGAACTATCAGATGCATATGGCGCATCAGAGAGCGTTTATGTTTTTGCAGGATTCTATCCGGCAGCTTTCTCTGCAGCAGCCTGTTGGTTCCAGGGATGATTTATCTGCCTATGCTTCATGGCCTGAGGGCAGGCCAGATCCTGAGGAGGGGATGGAGCAGGATGATCCGGAGACTTCCGATGAGGAGTAGACTTTATTTTTTATTGCTTTATGTTTTATTGCTTTTAGTTTTATGTTAGAACGGTTTTTAGTTGTCTTTGTTTTTAATGTTTATAGTTTTGTTCCATCCTTTTGGATGAGGTACTTTGAAAGGCTAAGTTTACGCCTTTGGATAGTTAACACCTGTTTGGTGTGGTTTTTATTTTATATAAGTTCAGTTTATTTTATTTTTGCATTTATTTATTTTTAAGTAGTTTATTTTAGTTTAGTGTTTATATTTTAGAAATAATGGTTTGATAAGTTGTCCTGATGATTAATTAGCTGGAACACGAATTTTTGTTGCCACGATGAATTTGGATGATGCAACACAATTTGAGTGGTGATGATATAAGTTGAAAACTGTACGCGCAAGGTACATCCTTTATCATTTTATTTATCAAGTACCTTCGATTCTGATGCTTTTAATTGTACAAATTAGTTGTCATTAATTTCTGTGGATAAAATTAGTTCAATTGTGAATCACTTTAGCCTAGCTGTAGTTGTGAGGAGACTTTCCACTGTGTATATATATAAATTGTGCTGGATACCAGCAATGTGCGTTTTAACTCGTTTTTATTATGATTAATCTTGCATTGTTATTAAATTGTGTTAAGCATGAAAGTGATCAAGGCGTTTTGTTCTGCACTATGAGAAAAACTTCCAATCCAAATATAACCTACCCGGTGAGTGTGTGAGTATTTGCTAACCACTTTGAGCCGTTTTCCAAGATTCTTATCGGTTAAGCTTATGTTGTATATAGATCTCTATACCGATTTTTGATAGAATCTTGATGACTTTCTTTTCTTTCTACCTTGAACTGTTGCCATTTGATATGGTAAGGATTGATCCCTTTTTGCCTTAGAATAGGGAGCATTCTTAGTGATGTCTTGGTAATATACAAGTTGGGGAGAATGAAATAAAGGTGTACATTGGTGAGGATATATCAAAAGATAGTGCTCAAGGGGTATATATATTTATGTATATAATAAAGAAAAAAAAATAATAATAATAATATAAAAAAAAAAAAAAGAAAGAGAAAGAAAGAAAAGAATTCTGTGACCCTTGAGCAAGTAATGAATAATGTGGTAAACTTGGTTGTTTAGGTTGTGATAATTGAATTTGAATGCTCTCTTAGGTTTTGACATTTTCGATTCAATGGCCGTGAGATATGAGACACTTCCTTGTTAACCAAGCCAAGCTACAACCCGAAAGTCCTTAGTGATTCATGCTTATACACTTTTTATATGTCTTATGCTTAGATGAGTTTATAATTAATTCGGTATGTTTGCGTCATTGTCTGGTGAGTGTTAGGATCCTCCATTTTTGTTCTCTCAGTAGAGAAATACGTAGGTGTGATTCATTCTTGAACTTCTTTTGCTTCGTAGAATTTCTGACATAGAATTTGTATATAGGATTAGCATTGTTATCATGGTATTTTGATGAAAAGTGGTAAGGATTGATCTTTGTGTACTTTTGGAATTTGAACCATTCAATTGTTCTTGTTTCTACCTTGTTGTTTCATTTGTGATATTTTGTGTTCCCGGTAATTTATCATTGTTTTGTTTGAGGACAAACAATAGTTTAAGTTGGGGAGAGTTGTTAGGTGCCAAATTGTGTTTATATTTAGTTTAATTAATGGCACCTTTCGACCGTTTTTATCGGATATTCGTACAATTCCCTGAAGTTTTAGATAATTATTTATAGTTTATAATATTAAGCTTTCATTTTATGTTAATATGTGTTTTAGTTATGATTGTGTAGGTTTTGGCCAATTTTGGGATGTTTGGAGCTTGTCTTGATCTTGACAAGAGATTCACTGGCAGAAGTATGCGCGCGTCGCGCCCTGGGCAAGATATTTTGGAGCTTCCAGACAGAGAGTTGCGCGCGTCGCGCGCATGGGCGGTTTATAATTTTAAGTGTAATGGCGCGTAGCGCGCTGGAGGGCGCGACGCGCCCTGGACAGAATTCAGAAATGCTATATAAAGGGGTTTTCAGATATTTTGTGTAGGTAGGTTGATCTTGAGAGCTAAAGAACACTTGTGCACTGTAGCAAACTAAGAATTGAAGATTGGAAGCTTTGATCGTCGATTAATCGCCTTTGATGCTTGTTGATCTTCATCCTTTACTTCTTGAGCAAGCTACCATTCTCATGGATAGCTAAATCTCTTTTGTATCAAGATAAGATGTAATCTTCCTAGCCTTTTGTAGGTTTTTCTTGTGAATATATGTGTATGAACAAGTGATGATCAATATAGATGGTTTAGTTTGTTTATTAAAGCTTTTTCTTTGGTATAAGTGTTTGAGACATCAATATTTGTATCTAGATCTAACTTTATCATCTATCAAACTATAAATTGCAGACATGGATTTAGCGTTTGATGTTTACTTAGTATCGGTTTTAAAACGTTATTTGTATTGTTTAAACGGTGGAGAAATCGTCGGTTAAACAATACGGTAAATCTAACTATATCGTTGCGGACACGGACGATATAGGCGTCGATACGTAATTATGTTGATCGTTACCATGTTCATATACGTATATTTATAAGGAGACATATAAATTTAGGTCGATGAAATCGAATCTTGATACATTTTCTTTAACTTAGAACTTTCATTAATTTACTCTTTGCTACTAAAAGAATTGAATGACCTTTTGCAAACCCAAATTTAAAGTAACATTAACTCAAGACAAAATAGGCTATAGAACGGCGGTGATATCGCAATAATCCCTGTGGATACGATAATAACGAAAAGTACACCACAATACTCTTTCAACACTTTCTCCACTTCAAAGCTCTACGGACACCAGTTACCGGAGTAACTCCCAAAAAAACATAATCGTCCACTTGGAACTCAAGTGCTTTTCTCTTCTTATCATGATAACTCTTCTAATGACTCTGAGAAGTTTTCATCCTTTCTCGTACCATCCATATCTTTTCAGTTGTCTCTTGCATAATCTCAATTCCAAGCACAACACTGTCGCCCGATTCATACCAACACATATCTCCTAACATATAACGCTTCATATGGTGTCATACCGATACTCGCATGAAAACTATTGTTGTATGTAAACTCAATTAGTGGTAAATGGCTATCCCAAGCTCCTCCTTGGTCTAACACATAAGCACTCAAAACATCTTCCAATGATTGAATAGTCTTTTCGCTTTCACCACCTGTCTGCGGATGATACACCGAACTCAACCTCAAAGTAGTACCCAAGGCATCTTGCAAACTCTTCCAAAAACTCGATGTAAACCTTGGATCTCTATCGGACACAATACTCGAAGGTATTCCATGCAACTTCATAATTGCCTCAATATACATCTCAGCCAACTTAGAATAGGATGATTAATCTTCATCGGCAAGAAATGAGCCGACTTAGTCAACTATCCATAATCACCTAAATAGAATCATTTCCTTTAGCAGTCTTCGGCAAACCTGTCATAAAATCCATGAAAATACTATCCCACTTCCACCCTGGGATGCTCAGTGGTTGCATTAACCTAGAAGGCTTCTGATGTTCAACCTTCGACTTCTAACAATTTAAGCAAGCATAAACAAACTCAGCAACATCGTTCTACATACCCGGCCACCAAAATAATCTCTTTAAGTCTTGATACATATTCGTAGCACCCAGATGAATACTTACTCCTATGACCTTCTTCAAAAATACTCTTCTTAAGTTCTGGAACATCTGGGATAGACACTTTATTCCCATATCTCATCATACCATTATCATATACTTGAAATTCACCTCTTTTGCCTTGGTTAATCAATGTCAATTGCTCAACCAATTTCAAGTCGAATTTTTGTCCTTCTCGAATTTCGTCAAGATTGCTACTTATCAATTTCAACATTCCCAATTTCACACTATCAAGAGTTGATTCACACACCAAACTCATATATCTGAATTGCTAGACTAATTCTGATTCGTGCACCATCATCATCGACATATGCAAGGACTTTCAACTTAATGCATCAGCTACCATATTTGCTTTATACAGATGGTAACTCAAATCAAAATCGTAGTCTTTCAACAATTCAAGCCATCTTCTATGCCTCATGTTCAACTCTTTCTGATCAAACACGTACTCTAGACTCTTGTGATCGCTAAACACTTCGAATTTAGAGCCAAAATGATAATGTCTCCAAATTTTCAAAACAAACACCACATTGGCCAACTCTAAATCATGCGTAGGATAATTTCTCTCATTAAATTGAAGTTGTCTACAAGCATAGGCAACCACTTGTAAATTTTTCATCAGCACACCACCAAGTCCCATCTTTGACGCATCACAATACACCACAAAAGATTCACTTGGATTAGGCAAAATTAATACCAGAGCGGTCGTCAATTTCTTCTTCAACTCTACGAAGCTTTTCTCCCATGCAACATACCATACATAACGCATCATTATTCATCATATTAATCATACCTTATCACATGCTTCATAATCACACATACATCACAACAACATCAAAAACATCATATAGTCCAAGTCAAGTAACACCAAGACATGGTTAATTCAATTTCATAATATAAAGCATATTTACTATTATTCCTCACAAGACATCATCATCTCATCATAAAAAATTACTAGAAAACTATATCCTATAACTCATTTTATTCCACAAGAGTATAGGTTATTTCATTAGATCTCTTACGCTTAAAATGACGCCTTGAGTCCAGAAACTCAAGTTATGGCCTTTACAAAATTTCAGATTCGGGAACCATTTGCCCGGCGAGCTCCCTCTTTCGCCTGGCGAACCAAGCCAGAACCAACATTTTAATTTTCTCAAGTCCTTCGCCCGACGAGCTCCTCTTTCGTCCGACGAACACACACTCGCCTGGGGCTTGCCTGGCCAACTCATGGGCGAACCATGCTAGCAGCCTCTGCCTCCTCTCGCCCCCTCTCTCGTTCCGCGCGTCCTGGGCGAGTCCATTCGCCCGACGGCCTAATCGATTCGCCTGACGAATCAGCACAAACAGAGAAATTTTGTTGCAATTTTCTGCACAAAACCAGTCCATATCCTTGCGATGTCTTCACATAACAAGTCCTAAATCATCATCTAAACTCAGTATTTCATTATACAATCACAACTCAATGTATTATACATTACGAGTATCATTCTATTTCAAATACATACCTCTAATTCGTCAATATCTCTCAATCAACAACAATTCAACATAACCCAAAATCAATCCTACAATTATCTAACACTTAGGCCAAATATAATAATTAGGATAGACTCTCCTTACCTTAGATTGAAGTTTGATCCTAATTCCTCGTCGCATTTCAAGAAGCCTTCAGAGTTCTCCAAACCCCAAGCTCTTCTCTCTTTCACGCTTCTCCAAATTCTACGATTGAATAAGTACTTACTTAACCTCTTGAATTGACTATCTCGCCGTTATTATCTCTACCTCAATATTATTCTATTTTACTAATTAAAATAACCTCAATAATAATCTAATTATTCTAAAATACACCAAACACCTCAAAACCCCCCAATCATATATCATCATCAGAACATCATATTCAACAAATACTTCACGTTTACTCGTCATAATTCACTAAAACATCACATATCATCATTAAAACATCCAAACTTCACAAGGACTCATATAACCACGCTAAATTAATTAAATAACTAATTAAATAATTAATCTAGATTTTTTGGGTGTTACACATATAACTATATCTCTCAGTTTTTTAATCACCGAGATGTTAAGTGAAAACTTTTCATGATGCCCTTCGTTATCTCGCTACTTTAGCCGAGGTAAAACGCATTTCGCGTCTGAAGTTAAAAGCGTTATTTATTGTAGTGAAGTTAAAAAAAATTACTCGTGGTGTAAGTTTATATATATATATATATATATATATATATATATATATATATATATATATATATATATATATATATATATATATATATATATATATATATATATTTGAGGGCGTACAAAACGGTCTATCGCACGTGACGTAACCTCAATTTTTTTAAAATTATAATTAAATAAAATCTTATAAAATATTTACTAGATTTATTCGTGATTAATAAATCCCCTATTAATTTTTTCATAATTTTAAACTGCAACTAAAATGCCTCGGTAAACATCGATGAACATCTATTCTTTGCTCTTATATAAAACTCTAAACTCACATCACTTTGACACCAATTTCTTTATAGATACATTGTTTTCTTGTATACATTTCCCCACACTCATAATATACCTACAATTGTATGATTAAGAAAATATACATTTTGACATGTCAGTATTTTGTCCCATATATTTACTTCTTCGATCATAATTATAAACAAAGATTCTCTTTTTAAATTTACTAAATAAAAATAAAATATTTATTTATAATTAAAGTCGGAGATAGCACGTTGTTTAAAAGTAAAAGAAAAGAACAAACAATTCCCGTCAAGAAATAAAATAATCAAAGGATCATAATAACTGACAAAGTGAATGGATAATTTGTGATTACTTTAAAGGTTCTTCAATCATAAAAGGATTAACGAGCTATGATAAGAAATACACTAAAATAGATCTAATATTTTACAATTATGTATTTAACATTATTTTTCTTTTGATATTATGTATTCATTCTTTTATATTGAATTACCGTAAAAGTCTAATAAAAGTGGTTAGCAATGCATAATATCAAAAAGAAAAAGAGCTCGATTTCCATTGTTATAAAAACTTAATTTATACTTCACTAACTTAGCATTTCACTACTATAAAATAATTTTACACACACTCTTATAAAATCCGAATAAAGCTATATTTTTTAATATTAAGTTATTTATTTTATTGTAATTGTACACTCAAATTAATATTTCTACATTTATATTGAATCTAACATTTGTTATCAAACTTATCCAAAAATGAGTAAATTTTCAGTTTTAAGTATAATATATTAAATTTTCTAACTATACCATCTATTTAATATTATTTATTCCATGTTCAAGCCAATATCTTCCACCTTTTATTTATAAAAAAAATATTAAACACATCCTTCCTTTAGTTCTTTAACTTAACTTTAGATTTTATTTTCGCCCCTTATTTAATAAACGTTATTTTTAAATCTCTCAAAATAGTTATATTGGTCCATTTTGTTAAATTTTGTCCAAATCCGTTAATTTTGGTTGACGTGACACTCCAGCTCTTTCAAATATGATTGACATGAAATTATTTTATTAATATTTTATTATTTAATTTATGAAGCATCAACATTATTTCTCTTTACTCCTCTCTTCATCAAAACTCTAGCCGTCACCATTCTTTTTCTCTTCTTCATCTCTCTCTTTCTTCTCTTTTCTTTTCTCCTAAATAAGAACCCACATCAACATCCATGTCTCTCCACTATCCACCTTAAGTTCTAATTGGATTGCTCAAACAAATTTTAACATGTTCATAAACCTCATTTTTAGATCTAATCTGTTTTGAGATCTTTGAAATAAAATGATCAAAGAATCAAATGAATCAAATTCATCTTCAAATTTACGAGCAGTGGCAAAGCCAGAGGATAACCGGGGAAGGGGATGGTCACCCCATTACCTTTTATAAATCAGTATATAGATTGAGGTTACATTGGGAAAAAAACTATTAGTGTTCCATATATAGATTGAAGAAAACACTTTTCATTAGCTTATATTACTCTACTATAAATAATGAGTGTAATATCATTATGGCCCCACAAATATAGTTCAGCTAGTAACTCTTAGTCCATTCACTCTACAAACTAGAATTCTCTCTCTGAGTAAGAAATAGAACTATTATCTATATTTCCAATTACTCAACTACTAGATCAAATATTAATTTATAAATAATATTTTTAATTATGTTTTCTTATAATATAGAAAAAATTTATAAAAATGTTTATTATTTTAATAGTCAACAAATTTAATATTATAACTAATATTGTACATTTTTATAATGTATTCAAATAATAATAAATTGTATTGAAGATATAAAAAATTGATTGAAGTGAAAAATTAATGAAATCTATTTCAATAACTGCATTATATTAGTATATTCTACATCAATTGTATCAATTCTTCTTTGAATTATTCACCACTATTATTAATAAAAATAATACTAAAATATTAATTTGAAATTGGTGAAAGTAATAATAATTTTAAAATTAATATTATTTTAAAGGCTTAAATTATTTATTTGTCCCGGTAAGTTAACATGTTTTTGTTTTTAGAGTTTAGTATGCTTTTTTTCTTTGAAAATATTTTTTTGGATGTTATATCTTTTTGGTTTTAGTCCTTTGTAGATGTTCTTGATTGACTGCACTTGTGGTAAAACATTGTTTGTTTGTGTGGATGTCTTGACTGATGTCATGACTATATTATGGTGTGATATGCAGAATATGTTAGGTTGCTAATACTGGTTTCACGATGGATGTCAAGCTAGATGTCGTGACATCACGTTATGTCAGCTTGATTGTTGTTTCTATTTTTGTCTGTTTGTTTCCTTATTTATTTCAGGAGGTATTTTAGGAAACATATTATTTGATTGCTAATTTCGAAGTGATTCTTGCTGCCCTATTATTTAGCACTATGAATTGTGGAGATTTGTTTAAGTGAATTAAACCTAATTTGTGTTTCTCAAGCCCAAGGCCCATGCGCTATATTATATAAAGGGAATTTAATCCTAATTTGAAGACTCAGAGATTTAGAGGTTGAAGAACGAAGTTTGAGTCTGTGTTCCCACTGTGTGTTTGTGTTTTAGGATTATCTTGTGAGCCAAGCAATTGTCATCTAAATAATTGTATTGGACTAGTGTGTTTGTTTTTGTACTTTGGTTGTTTCATTCTAAGCTTTGAAGCATGAGTACTATGTCTTTGATTGAAGCTTTTAAGCAAGATCAATATTTGTTGGAAGTGTGTTCTCATCTTTGATTTTTCTGTTTGTTATCACTGCTGTGATTGAGGGGGGTGAGTAGGAACTCAAGTCTTGTTAGATTGAAATTGCATTGGGTAGATCTTAAGTGAAGAGACAAAACTAGTAGGTCTACCTTTGAATTAATACTGCTTATAGTGGATTTCCTCCCTGACTTTGTAGCCCCCAGAGTAGGTGTGATTTGCACCGAACTGGATAAACATTTCCCTGTTATATTTACTACTTTATATAATTGTTTACTGTTAAGATTTATTTACTGTACTGAAGCGGATGTCATAACATCCGGTATAACATCGGTTGCGTGTTACTAGAATTTCATCCTTAAATTCAAAATTTGCAGGAAAATCTCCAGAATTTCTAAGGATTCTCCTTCGAATTTTCTTACGAATTTAAAGTTTATAAATTTCCTGCGGATTTTCCTTTGAATTTTAATACGGATTTTTACTTAGGGACTAAAATCCAAATGATTTTAACATTCTTAGACTATTTAAAAAAATGATTAGAGAATAAAAACAAAAGTATCCTAACTTAATGAGATCAATAGACTATTTAAGTCTATTTTAAAAATTGAAAACAAACATTATTTTGAAATAATTTTTTCTTTAAATAAATAAATCACTCTTTCAAGGACAAAGAGTAATAATTTTTATCACTTATTTCTACCCTTTTTAATATCAAATGAGTCTTCACATTTATGATTTTTCGTTAAAAAAATTGACATTGTTGTATAAAAAAATAAGTTAAATAATTTAAATAATTTATTTTGTCGGCCATCCCAACTTTTTTGTCCTGGCTCGGCCACTGTTTACGAGCTTTTACAGTTCCGCTATTATCAGAAGCTAAAGCAATGGATATAGTGGATTCGACTTTGACTTTGAGTTTAGGTTTTAAAATAGGATTGTAATTCTGAAATTTGACTTCTAATTGTATTTTTGTGAAATCTGCTTGTGGTTTGTACAGTTATTGTTGAATGCAGTATAGGGCAAGCAACAAAAAAGATTTGGAAATATTGATCCAGGAATTATCGTCCACAGAGATGGAGAGATGCCATTCAATAGTTTCTATGGTTTCGAGCTCGGGATTGAATGAGCAAAAAGTAAACAAAGATATAGACAATAAAAGAATAAACACATTCTTAGAAGAGAAATAACTTATCAGGAATGTAAATATATTCACTCTTCACAAACATACACTTACCAACCCGTTATACTCAACCTACGATACTCATCTATGTCATCACGTATCTCTCACATAAGCGTCCATCTCTGGAGCACAAACGAGATCATCTCACAACTAAGGTTATCTCTAACACGAAGTCGCGAGAACATCCGTATTCTCGCGTCGGCGATCTCTCGCGCGCCGCTCTAACACGAAAGCATTAAGTACATATACCCACAGTGAATGCTAGCTCTAAATCTATCTCTAGAGTTCAGAACCAGCAGATTTAAGAAGTTTATCTCTAAAGCAACCCAAATCCCTAACATAGAGCAAAAATCCAGAACAACATCAACACAGATTTGTAAAGCAAGTTAAACATAACATTATAATCGGTACATATACATAAGATTCAAGTAAATATACAAACAAAACCCAAACAAAGATAAATACACAAAGAAGAAGAGAAATGAACCGAAAATCTCCCGGTTTGTCAGCTCCTTTCGATGCTCAATCCACCCCCAATCATCTGTATGCAACCTCTGAAGTTGTTTTCTAAGCTATCCTGCCCTAAGAATGAAGGTTTGATGATTTGGGAAAAATTACCCCAAAACATAACCTAAAAATTGTGTTTTTGGCCCCTTTTAATGAGCTGCTATCTTAGCAGGTCCGCTTAGTGGCACAGAGTCTGCTTAGCGGCTGACAGCAAAAGTGAATTTTTGTTTTCGCCGTAACTTGAGAACCGTAACTCCGAATTGCGCCCGGTTCGAAGCGTTGGAAATCTTATTCAATGATCTATCCAATAATGAATGAATGGAAACCAAAATGATGATTTTGGTCATCCTTATTTTGAACCTATGGAAGTCCGCTTGACGGTGGCTAAGCGGGCTTTCACCAAAATTGCGAAATCAAAGCCGTGCCTTTGACACTTTATTCCTCAAGGCTCCAATAAGCATGAATACCTATAAAAACAAAGGAAAAACTATCAAATGGTATAAATGTATATGAAAATACAACTATTCACAAAGTATACGTATTTATACACAAAACGGGGAATTATTCAAACGGTATTAACAAAAGTATCGATAAGTGTCACTATTTACATACATAAAAAAAGTACATTTTGGAACTTATCAAACTCTCCCCAACTTGAAACTTTGTTTGTCCTCAAACAATGTCAAATAAATCAAAGAATTGAAATTAATAAACCAAAGAATTATGAATCAACAAGTTTTGAAAACCAAAAACAAATGTATGGTTTAATACAAAAACGTATAAACAAAGTAAATACTTACCACTATCATACAACGACAACATGTAAACTAAATGAATCTGTCGTACCCCAAAATTTGCCCATACAATTTCTTTTATACAAATACAAATCAATACACAAAACTCCAAGACACACTCTCCTATACAAAGCTCAGAAACTAGGGTTTGGTTTACCCAAAGGAAAATCAGTGAATCAATGGCTCCAAGACATCTCATATGACTCAACATATCTCACACTATCCTTATGACAAGTATCGAGTCTCATCTCAAAAGATTGGTCACTTAATTGTTCAAAAAGTCAACAGTCGACTAAGTTAACCTGAAAGTCAACTGTGGTCAAAGTAAAGTCAAAACTCCTGATTTTTTGTCAAGATCCTCATATTGAAGTATAATTCACCATTTGATCAAAAATTGATCATGGTTCATCAAGGAAAGATCAAAAATCAACAAATCAAAAAGTTTCTAAATTAGGGTTTTGTATAGGAAAAGTCAACTAAACTTTGACCAGCCATAAATCTCACATGGAACATCAGAAATTTTCCATCCAAAGCTCATTTTGAAGGAAATTTGATTCTCTACAAAATTGTGTCTCACATGCCAAGTCTAAAAGTGCTTCATTTGAGAGATATGGACCAAAACATTACAGGTCCTTTTCAAAAGTCAACAAAAAGACACTTTTTTCAAAAGGACACACAAGGAGCATGGAAAATAATTTTGATATGAGACCAAAAACACTGGTTAGAGGACTCTTCAAGGTTTCTAAAAAGTTCAAGAACTTTGAAAAACGTGGAAGTATGAGGAAATGGAAAGGTGTACAAGTTCACTTATTTTCAAGGGCGCGTATGGAGAGAAAAGGTCCAAAATTCCAAATATTTCCAAATGGGCCTATTTTTCTTTTCATCCAATCTTCATTTTAAGACCATCCACGAACCATAGACCATTCCCATCATTTTTAGTATTTATTATTTATTTTATTTTGAGTTTAAATCATCTAAATTCAATTTAAAATGAATAAAATGCTAGAAATAACCAAAGATTATATTTGGTTCCAAATTTGATTCAATATATCATCAATAATCAAGGCAAATCAAATGATTTTTGTTCAAGGAAAAATTGGAGATATTTGATACCAATTTGGCAAGTTTTCATGCAAAAAATCAATCAATTTTTCTTTGGATTCTTTCTCAATCAAATATTTGATTTCTTCCAAACTTCTAACCCTAAATCAATCACTATATATTCCTTTATAACTCAGCCATCGAGCACAGGTTTTGCTGGCCCTAAGAATAAACCCTAATCTCTCAAACTCTCACAAAAAACTTACACTCACGGTTTGCAATTTCCAATGATTCCCAGTCAATTTAAGGCGTCCATTCATACTTCTAAGGCTTCCAGGAATCGACTCAGGCCCTTACAAGATCCCAAAACGTCCCCAGCATCGTGTTATTCGTCTCCACTTAAGGTAAGGTTCTTTGAAATTTGTATTCTTTGATTCAGGGATTTCTAACGTATTTGAAATACATAATTGTGTTCATAAGGTCATTTAAGGCAGGTTCAACGTAAAACATGAGAGTTTCGTGGCCTGAATCGTTGTTCACCATGATTAGGGCTTTTCGACTTGTGTTCTTCGTAGCGCTTGCTACAGGCAATTTCAGGACGAACCAGCAGTGCCATTGGATTCGCAAGGTTTGAATTAGGGGGATAGGTTTTTTTCTTGTATCGATTCTAACGTTTTGCAGGTTCCAGAAAACACACCATCGGAGAAGATGGTGGTTTCAGCCCTTGGTGGCGGCGCTGACTAGCCTGTATCCAGCGTGGCAAAAGGGAAGCACGCGATTGGTTCGTTTGAAATCCGAGAAACCCATTAAAGCGCGTGCAGGAGTGTGATTGGTTGGTCAAACGCTTGGAATTCTCTCTCCGCTTCTTATTCGACCGTCAATGACACGCTGGCCCCAGTTTGACTCTGTTTGAGCAAAGCAATTATCAATTAATGTTTTATATATTTTATTTTGGGGCTATGTTATTGTCAGTTAATGGAAGCAGCGTAGATGGTAGCGTGTGTGTTTGGTAATCAAAGGGTCCAGTGTTTGATCCCTGGCCCTTGCACATATTTTTCATGTATTTTCTAACTGCAGGATTCCATGTCTCTCAACCCCCAAGCTTACCATACGCCTACGCCTGCCAACCATCAGATCTTGGCCTCAGATAATCTCACACTCCTGAGAGCGCAGGTGCACCATGGACCCTCAAGATTAAACCACACTGGATCAGCTAAGTGATTTTTTTTCAATTTCTTTTTATTTTTATTTACATAGACTCTTTTTCTTATTTTGTTTAGAACAAAATTGTTTTTATCATATAAATTTGGTCTTTTTATTTTATTTAGAACAAAATTATTTTATCACATGATAATTTTATAACCATTTATATTATTTAATCGAAAACTTGTTTTTTTTCGTAATATCAAATTTTATTTACAATAATAATTTAATTAAAGTTTTTTAGTTGATAATTATTTCTTGGGCTAATTAAATTTATTTTATACCTTAAACCCTGAATTCTTCATGATCATTAATCACTGTTAGGTAGATGTTGTCCATTAACTTAGTACCCTTGTGATGGCTGGGGACTTTAATACACTAACATTTCTTTTTTTCTTAACATTTTCAGGATTAATCAAAGGTTTTTCAGCCACGCGCCCTACCAATAAAAGCTAAGCTCTGATTCCCTTCATATTTAAATATCATTTTATTTTTAATCTTTGCCTTGTAGGTTCAATTAGGTTTTACTTTATCTGTTAATGAATTCCGCCTACACTCACTCCTATTATTTTTATTCTTAATTTTCAGATTTATCAGGACGTCGACTTTGGCTCAAGATTTTTGCTTAAATATTTTTATAAATATTTTTTGGGAATGTAATAGTTAATTAGGTTTTTAATCTTCCGTCTTTATTTTCCGCATACCCCCTACAGGTGTTTATTGTAAATCCCCCATCCCTAAAACTTGTAATAGCGTAGGTCTTTACTTCCCGTCTTTTAATTTTCGCACAATTATTTATTGCGTGGTTAGTAAATAGGGAGTGATAAGATAATCAATTAATCGCTAGCTAATCTTAACTCAAAGATAAATATAATCGAAAACAATCACGTGATTGGTGCACACAAACACCTTTAGGGTACCCCTCTTGTTGCCTTTTGCCTGTTGCCTTCGATTTCGATAAAAAAAAGTCAAAGTCCCTTAGATATAGGGATACCTTAGCCTGCTGCCTTCAATTTAAAATCACCATGTCCCTCCGATAAAAGATCACAGTCCCTCTCGAGCTGCCTACGATAAATATGATCTCGTCCCTCGATTAAATGGTGATAGTCCCTTCGAATGCTAAGGTATCCTTACTGTTGCCTTAAAAGACTATTATATCATTCCCTTAGACTACCTGCCCTCTTTATGGCAAGGGACAGTCTTATAGCGAACGTTACTTTTCCGATGAACCGCACATCCAATTGAAAGAATTCCTGCCCTCTCATGGTATGGATAGACCCTTTCGCCCGAAAGACTTAAAGAACAAGAAAGACGAACTTAGGGTAGGTAGTTCTTAATTGCTTGCTCATATTCAAATCAAACTTTCAAAATACTTTTCACACCTCCTTTCAAATACTTTCAAACAATTAAGAACTATTCACACACGACACTTTTCAAACAATTCAAACAAACAAAGTGAGCTAAGCAATTAAGAGCCCATGGATAACCGTGGATGCAAAGGGTGCCTTACACCTTCCCTTTGTATAACTTACCCCCGAACTCAAAATCTTTCAAAGGTCTTTCCTGTTCTTTTTGCCTTTCCAATTGGATAAAAATAAAAGTCGGTGGCGACTCTTGCTATCCGAACATTTCAAATAAAGTCAGTTCATCGTATTACAGAATCCTAAGCAAAAAAAGCATACAAAACATTCTAACATAATACATGCTCACATCATGAATCACACCTAGCAAAAATTCATCAATGGATGAAGAACACACAAAGGTGAAGGACTTTTAACACTCATCCAACAATCTTGCAAACAAAAGATTAAATTATGCATTCATCCAAAAATCACATTGAAGATACAAAAGCAAGAATCACAAGGACTTTTCAAGGTTGTAATGTGGCTTGGTTAACAAACAAGGGATATGTCCTAAGGCTAATCGAAACAAAAACTTGCCTAAACCTAAGAGAGTGATCAATCCACCAAAGTCCTAAGCAACAAAATCTCGATTAAACTTCTTCCTTAACCACAAGTTTCTCAAACCAATCACAATACTTATTAGCACAATTATTAGCTTCTCTTTTCTTTTTGTTTTTCAAAACTTTTTCATTTTTTTCTTTCTTTTTCTTTTCTTTTATTTTCACATTTCTTTTCTTTTCTTTTCAATTTCATAGCAACAACAAAATAAGTGCACAATCATTTTTCTCCCTAACTTGAATTCAACCACATCATCATGTGAATACTCCCTACTTTCTAAGGCAAGGTAAGAATTCATACCAAAAATCATGGTTGAGGGTTCAAGAAAACAAAAAATCAATTATCCATGCAAAAATGAGAACTAAACACTCAAAGATAAGCATTTAGCAAAAACAACATGTACATTGACAAAAAGGCTCAAAAGGGTTAACAAATGATCACACACTCACAAGGTGAATTGACTATTTAGTTTTGGTAGTTGTGCTCAAAATGAAACAAAATGCCTTGATCCTTTTCATGCTTTCATAAAATCAACATAAACAAAAGATTAAGCATAATAAAATCCAGTTAAAACAAAGATTGTGGCCTCCAGCATATGTGAATAATGGAAAGCTTCCTCACATTTATGGTTTGGGAACTAAAGTGATTCAATCAACAATCAAGTAATGCAAAAGAATGAATGGTATAATAATTGTATAAATGAAAAGTTTCCTAAACATGTTATGCCATAGAAAGCGATAAATGAGTACCTTGAATTATACACTTCAAAAACAATATCCTGCCATACATCCGCAAGTTGAAACACTCAAGCTTTGGAAAATCACCTCAAAAATCTTCGAATCACCGAACAAAATTTGAGTACAAACAACCAACAAAAGAATTAGAAAAACAAAACTAATATATACTATTAATTAGCCTTGGTGAGAGTGGGAAAAAGGAGTGAACCAAGTGGAATAGGAACCCCACTAGTACAAAGCAAGAAAACAAAATTTTACTGTCATCGCTTAGCGGAGCTAGGCTCGCTTAGCGGATGACAAAAAAACCTGAAAAATCAAAACAGAAACAACTGTTCCAATTTTCCTCCACTTCACCTAAATACTTCTTAATCCTAATTATAAACAACATTTACAACCGTTGGGGTGCCTCCCAACAAGCGCTTGTTTTACGTCGTTAGCTCGACGCCTTTATTGTTTCGGTGTTTGGAAAGTAGCTTCCTTCCGTCATGCCATGATGACGTCTCACCGCACAAGCCTAAAGAAAGTTTCCTAACCAAAGCACTCAACAAACGTTATAGGTACAAATATATACAAAAACTTCACAAACATAAAAACGAAAGTATACAACTATATATACAAGCAAACACATATGCACAAGTATGGAACACAAACAACTATTATCATGCAAAAAGGAAAAATTTGTGAATGTAAACAAGTAAACATATATAAGTGAAAATGTACAAGTGAAACCATACAATATATACGATATATATACAAAGCTCGAGACCATATAAACTATTGCGATGCAATTCAACAACCATCCCCGGCAACAACGCCATTTTGTTGAATGCAGTATAGGGCAAGCAACAAAAAAGATTTGAAAATATTGATCTAGGAATTATCGTCCACAGAGATGGAGAGATGCCATTCAATAGTTTCTATGATTTCGAGCTCGGGATTGAATGAGCAAAAAGTAAACAAAGATATAGACGGTAAAAGAATAAACACATTCTTAGAAGAGAAATAACTTATCAGGAATGTAAATATATTCACTCTTCACAAACATACACTTACCAACCCTTTATACTCAACCTACGATACTCATCTATGTCATCACGTATCCCTCACATAAGCGTCCATCTCTGGAGCACAAACGAGATCATCTCACAACTAAGGTTATCTCTAACGCGAAGTCGCGAGAACATCCGTATTCTCGCGTCGGCGATCTCTAGAGTTCAGAACCAGCAGATTATCATCCTAGATAAGGATTCAAGAAGTTTATCTCTAAAGCAACCCAAATCCCCATCATAGAGCAAAAATCCAGAACAACATCAACACAGATTTGTAAAGCAAGTTAAACATAACATTATAATCGGTACATATACATAAGATTCAAGTAAATATACAAACAAAACCCAACCAAAGAGAAATACACAAAGAAGAAGATAAATGAAACGAAAATCTCCCGGTTTGTCAGCTCCTTTCGACGCTCAATCCACCCCCAATCATCTATATGCAACCTCCGAAGTTGTTTTCTAAGCTAATCTACCCTAAGAATGAAGGTTTGATGATTTGGGAACAATTACCCGATAACATAACCTAAAAATTGTGTTTTTGGCCCCTTTTAACGAGCTGCTGTCTTAGCAGGTCCGCTTAGCGGCACAGAGTCTGCTTAGCGGCTGACAGCAAAAGTGAATTTTTGTTTTCGCCGTAACTTGAGAACCGTAACTCCGAATTGCGCCTGGTTCGAAGCGTTGGAAAGCTTATTCGATGCTCTATCCAATAATGAATGAATGGAAACCAAAATGATGATTTTGGTCATCCTTATTTTGAGCCTATGGAAGTCCGCTTGACGGTGGCTAAGCGGGCTTTCACCAAAATTGCAAAATCGAAGCCGTGCCTTTGACACTTTATTCCTCAAGGCTCCAATAAGCATGAGTACCTATAAAAACAAAGGAAAAACTATCAAATGGTATAAAAGTATATGAAAATACAACTATTCACAAAGTATACGTATTTATACACAAAACGGAGAATTATTTAAACGGTATTAACAAAAGTATCGATAAGTGTCACTATTTACATACACAAAATAAGTACATTTTGGAACTTATCAGTTATTCAAAATAATATTGATTTGTTAAACCGTTCTATTGAACTTAAAAAAAAGAAACTTAGAAATTGTCAATTTAATATTTTCTTGTTTCTTTTGTTTTTCTTTTTTAAACTCTATTCAAGTAATTTATGGTATTTTCTTGAAATGATTTACATCCCTCTGTATAAATGAATATTTTTTGAACTTATTTAAAAAGAAATCTAAATATAGCACTTTCACTACCTATAAAATTTCAAAATTGCTCTTTTTATTACTAATTTATTTTCCATGATTTTTGTTTTTAACACGGCTTCGATTCCATGGTTTTTTCTACTAATTTATTCGGCTAGTTTAGGTGACTTAGGAAAATAATCTTTTTCTTCAAGTTCTTGATATTTACAACAATACTCTTTTTGAAAATGTACCACTTAGTATAGATTTTTTAAGCCTAACTTCATTCATTTGCTATCGTACCCATCAATGGTCCAGATTCGGTAGCTCAAGAACTAAGTATACATATTATGTATTTAGTCATCAAACATGAAGGATTCAAGACGCGTAAGATTCCGAACACCCTCACAAGCTTTTGTAAATCTGGAATAATATTTTATTTGCTTATAATTTTTTCTGTGTGAATTAATCTAAAATGACATTTAAGAGTGTAGTGTATATATATATATATATATATATATATATATATATATATATATATATATATATATATATATATATATATATATATATATATGTTAAAAAACTTTAAAAGGTAAGGCCTTCTTTACTTGTCAATGTATTAGCTAAAAATATTTTTTCTTTGTAATCTAAAATTTATTAATAATGATGATTAAAATTGCGATTTAAAATTTAAACTTTTCCGATATTACATTTCTAGATCTACATTTTGTATTAAATCACAAGTAAAAATATATATATATATATATATATTTATGTAAAATTGTATTCTGAGACGATTTTAATTGATTTAAATTGTTCTGAAATCACCCATGAGCACTTGGATGAGATGATGAGAGTCTTTTCTCTGCAGTTGCACGCAGAGAATATCCGATTTATATCACAAAATAATTTTGAAATCTATAAAATCGTTGGATTTTACTATTTGACCCAATTTTATCTTTTTTTGTGAAATTTCAAAACAATTATTTTATATTTTATTCCATGAAAACTTATCCTACATTTTTTATTTTATTTTATTCACATTTGACTTCTCCCACACAAATTCTCTCACATTAAACTCTTATTTTTTAAATAATTTTTGAATGTTAAATTTTATGATTTGATAAATAATTTATGTAGTTTGATACACCTTTATAAATAATACACTTTATTATGATAATTTAGTTTTTTTTTCTTTATAATTAAATTAAAGAATATGATAATACTTGTGTTCTTAATAATTTCTCTATTCCTAGTCTTCAAAATAATTATATATTTTTCCTAAATATTGTTTTGCTTTAAAATAACGTTTTTTCTTTTGTATTTGACCTAGGTGATTTAAAACACACTTTTCTAAGTTGATTATAAGGCTCAAAGTGACACACTCAAAAGATCAATCACATACTCAAGCGCATGATCTCTCATCTCTTGAGGAACAAATAATTATGTTCTCACTACTACAATTTTAGTTTACAATAGCAATAATTTAATAGCATTTTTATGTAAAGTGCTATCAAAAATATCCATTAGAGACTTATAATAGCGCTTATATTGCGGTCGCTATTATATGGATCATCCTGTAATAGCGCTTTTCACAAAACGATATTATAAGGCGCTAGCAAAAGAAATCTTTTTTTAGTGTATTGGGATAAGCGCTAATTCAGGTGCACACTTTATATTAGCGCTTTCAAAAGCGATATCATAGGATTTTAATTTATAACCTTATTCTTTTTGTTAAATAATTAATAAAAAATCTTAGACCAACATCATCATAACCTTATTCTTCTGAAATTATTCTACTCTGAAGCTGCTTCGTCCTTTAAAATTTCTTCTTCCTCTGCATCATCCTTCGCCAAACATTCTGAGAGTTCTTCCCTCGTAGCTCTCAGCTTATTCTCTCATTGAATTTATCATTTTCTTCCCAAAATATCAGAAACCCTCATTCTTCCCAAATGAAATTACTTGAACCACCCTGTGTTCTTCTTTATGTCCAACACGTAAACCTTCTTATCTTTGTCAAACTCAGCCTTCATTCACGAAATCAAAAACTCCAAATCAAAATCGATTGAACATAGAACTCAAAAACCCCAAATTTCGTTGAAACCCTAAAATTTCGTTGAACCCAGAACTCATAAATTGATTGAAAATATAAAACCCCTTCCACAAAATAGATTGATTTGCATCATCGCCACTCTCCATGGTATCATTCACGTCTTTCCACTCTCATATGTTTTCGGTCCGTAGTACAAAAAAAACAAGGCATTTAATAGCGCTTTTTTGAAAAGCGCTATTAAAGATAGAAATCAAAACTAGGCTATGATAGCCTTTTAATTGAAAACGCTATTATATTTTTCCTTTTAATAGCGCTTAAAAAGCGCTATCAAAGCTGGTCAACCTATAATATCGGTGGATTTAAAAGCGCTTTAAAGCGCTATTAAATCCCAAAAAAAGCGGTATTAAATGTATTTTTTGTTGTAGTGTCTCTAGACGCAATGATAGTGTCTAATTAGATTTAACAGCTATTTGTATAACACACACCACCTTACAAAATGAATTTAACTACCTTCAATATATAAAGAGAAAAATCCATCATTTTAGATATTTAAGTTCAATTTCACTCTTATACTATTATTTTTCATTATCATATAGATTGAATTTTAGGGTATGTTTGGTTGTGAAGAGAGTATGAGAAGAGAGGAAAAGGTAAGAAAGAGTATGAAAAGAGAGAAAGAGATGAGAAATAGAGTAGATTTGATATATTGTTTGGTATAGAGTAGAAAGAAGAGAAATGGAGGAGAAAGAAGTGTTAATTATTTGTGAAAGTACAAATATACCCTTAAATAAAAAAGTACTTTTACAAACCAATTTAATTTTATTTGATTTTAATTAATAAATTATATTATAATTATAATCAAAAGAAATTATATTATTAATATGTTTAATTATTTAATTAATTATATGAATTTAATTTTAAGAGATTTAAATAATTAAACTATTAGTTTTGTTTAAAAAATTAAGAGTGATTATAAAATATTATGACTATTGTATATGGTTAATGAAAAGGGATAATAATGGAAATGAAAGCATTACTGTTCCTTTCTTCTCTGTACAGCGAAGACTAAAAGTTGTGGTGGGTCCCATGAAAATCATCTCTCTCTTCTCAATTTCTCTGCATTCCAAGCAATAGAAGTTAAACATTTCTCTTGTATTTCTCTCTTCAATAACTCTCTCTTCACAACTTCCATTGTAACAAACAGACCCTTAGAGTATTAAACTCCTATCCACTACATCGAAAATACAAATACATCGCAACAAGGCATTACTTCATAATTTCACCTATCATTTTTGGTTTTGAATTGAACACATCCTTTTGTTTGATTCAAATTACAAGTGATTTTTATATATATGATTTTAGTTGTTAGTACACAATGTTGCCACAGACAATTTTTATATATATGATTTTTATATATCTAACTTAAATATATTCAAATCAACTATCTATCTAACTTATATATATTGATTTATATGTATATAATTTTAGTCGTTACTACACATGATACAAATTAAAGTTAGATAGATGATTTGAATCACTTTATTTCATTTTAAATGTATTGGATCACCTTCATAATCATTTGTTTATATTACAGACCATTTTGATTTGAATCACCCTTATGCATAATTTCAAATATTGTTCTTAAAACAATGCACTTGAAATAACCTAAAGCATATATGATTCGAAATCATTTTTTGTTGTTGCATGATTTGAATCACTCATGTTTCTTTAGGCAAGCTCTTTTACGTGCATATCTTGAATCCTTCTGAAGTCTAAAATAATTCGAAATATTATTATAATATATTTTTTTGGAATAGCAAAAGCCATATATAAATAAAAACAAAAGTTTACAAAAGAAATAAAGAGCAAAAGACGTGCACAATTCTTGCAAACATTTCCCCAAAGTAGTTGTTGTGCATAATTGAAAGGAATAAACTCTAATCACCTATAAAGTTGAGACTAGATTAAATTGTTAGCGAGGAGTCGAGGACGATACAATAAAAGAAGTATATTTTCATTCTCTCTCATTTTTTCTCTTTAAGTTCTAACAATTTTAGGTTTTTCAATCGTGTCATTTCTGCAAAGAATTTAATCTTTTGATTAAAATTCTCTACTTTTAGCAAGAATATTGTATTAAAATTATAGTTATCATTAAATTTATATTTCTGAAAATTAGTTATTTCTAAAGTTTTTTATTTAAATTGTCAAACACACTCTTTAAGGTCTTTAAGGGTAGAGTAAATACTTTGACGGGACATAGGGCTACAATGAATCGAACCAACTATAAAATAATTCGGAAGTCAATTCAATAATTAAATCGTTGAATTAGATTTTATGAAACAAATTAGTTGAATATGAGCTAAAAACTAAATTTGTTATATATATAAGTTGAACTTAAATTATACATAGTTCGACTTCTTAGATTCATGGGTCAATTCGATTATATATGAGATGACTGATATTGTTTTTGAGAGTAGATTTAAAGATTTAATTCAATTTTAAACTCTATATTTTCTTTTAATCGAACGATTTTAATTGATAATTTATATTTTCAAGTGAGTAAAATATTTTTAAAAATAATTATACAAATAAAATCAATGTCCTATAAATTTCAATCTTAAAGTTTTTATTATATTTTTATATTTTAAAAAAATTAATTTAAAATGTAAAATATTCAAAAAGATTAGAACTAAAAAAATGACTTTTATGTCTGTAAAACAAACAAGTTAAATATAACGAGATAAATTGAATTGTTCGTGAACTTCTAACGAGTCGAGTTTGAGAGGAACAAAAGTTCGTGATGAACTCAAACTCATAATTTAAGCGCACACACATAATCATATATTATTTAAGGTGAATTCTTATTTAACCAACTCAAAAAGTTAGGTAAAATTATCTTTAGTATAAAATGTCTCGAAAACTACACACAATTGTCTTATTTAATATATAATTAAATATATAAAAGTTAAATGATGTCATGTGATTGGTTGAAGGTACAGTACCTATTTTTCTTTATGGATAGAGAAGTTGTCCCCATTATTTAATTATTTTAAAATTATATATTATTTAGTTTTTTATATTTTGAATTTTACTTTTATGTGAGTGTGCTACATTTTGTGTCCAAATCTTGTGTCCATACAAACACTTCATCTTAAGAAGATGTTTGTTTCAAAATTTTGAAAATAATTTTTATCGTGTTAATATTTTTGTTTAAAAATAACTTACAATTTTTAACAAAAGCTTTAAATGAAAAATTAGTTGAAATGGTTATTTTAAAAATATTATTTTAGATACTTTATATTTAATTGTAAATTTTTTTAATATCCAAAATTTAAAAAAGTTACTTAATTTTAAAATTATTTAAAATAATTTTTCATAAGAATTATTTTTGAAATACAACTATTAAAAAAATTACAATTACGTTTACATTTTGATCTTAAAAAATGTATATTTATATTATAAAATATCAAAATAAATTTTTTAATTTATAAAAAATAAATTTAATTTTTTTTAGTATTTTTAAAAACATATTTATAAATATCATTTTTAATTTTTTTTTAAACCTACTCAATCCCTTTTTTTAGATTCTATTGACTGGTTGTTACTAACAGATAATTATTAATTTCAAAAATTTATTACTTTTAGTTAGCAGATAAAACTTAAACAAATTTTAAAATAAGAATATCCCAAAATAAACAAGGTCAAATATATATTAGAAAACATTACGCATTGATTATTTAAACAAATATTTAATCCATATTACTGAGTTTTAGGATATATACAGTGGCGGAGGCAGGAATTTTATACAGCCTGGACAAAAACTTTACACCATTGATTATTTACCTGTTTTAATTTTCACACCCTATTTTTATTAATTTTGCCCCTGATTTTGTCTAAAAATCGACTATTAAATTATGGGGAGTACATAGAAAATAGGGCTAACTGGACCTTGGCTCCTCCCCTATATATATATATATATATATATATATATATATATATATATATATATATATATATATATATATATATATATATATATATATATTGAAATTATTAATTTATAAATATTATAAATTGATTTATATTAATACATAAATATAAATAACATCTCCTTACCCTCCTTTTAACTTAATATTAGTTGATTTATCCCATCCACCAGTCCTTTAATATTTTAAATATAAATAATTTCTTAATCCATATTTTGAAGATAATTTTTTATTTTATTAATCACTTAATCAATAAGTTTAAGACATTTACATATTTCTTTTGTAATATATATCATAAGTGTCATAGTACTATTACAAACCAGTCTATTTCTTTTGTAGCTTAGATACCTTGGATAGTAAAAACTTATAAAATTATTTAATATATTGAGAAGAAGATTTTAGTTCCAAACTTTTAATATTACACAATTTGTGTAATATTAGACTTAATAGAACAAAAATAAATATTATCCACAATTTGAAAAATATGGTACAATCTTTTGTGTAATATTGAAAAATTAACTTTAAAATGTATGGATATTTTCACATTTAAAAATAAAATGGAAAAGTATCATTTAAAATTATATACTAAGAATGAAAAACAATTAGTAATATTTTAATAGGAAAATAATTATATTGAAAAATGAAAATATTAATATAAAAATAGAATGGAAGTAAAAAACATAAACTAGTGAACAGAAAAGGAGCAATATATCACGAAAAGCAGCGTGTTTTCCGGTACAAAGGACAAGGGACAGAGAAAGCTGTTTGTTTTAACACGTGGCAAATTCTAAACCGTTGAAATCTCATAGCAACTTCATCTACCATCCGTTGAGATATGAGATAGATGACACAAAACAACAACATTCATACATTCATTCATTCACTCCATGGATCAATCTTACCCCATAACATAACATAACATAGTTAGTTAATGTGTGTAGTGATTTTGTCATTGTGCGAAGATAAACACGAGGATTCAGACACAAAAGGAGCAACTCGTCAGAACTAAAAAAAGAGCTCTCATAAACTCTGAAACAAAAAAAATCAGATAGTGAGAGAGAGAAAGAGAAAAAGAAAAATATTATTAAAATTAATAGTATTTATAATAAATCAAAGGAAGGAGAAATTTCAGAGTGTTGCAGAGAGAAAGAGAGGGGCATGGCGGCGTTTGCAGTGCAGAGATAGCTGTAAAAGACTGTGGTACTGTTCCTCCTTTATTATTATTACTATTATTAATAAATTTAATTTAAAATAATTTAATTATATTTATTAATTTTATACAGAAACACAAGCTAAGTTTTACACAAACAAACACTAGAGAAAGAAATGTTTTTGAAGAAGGTTAGCTTGTTGAGTTAGAGAAATTGAAAGCGCGATTAACGCTGTCCGACACTGTTTCGTCCGCCGTCTGTGTGTTCTGTCCTTCTTTTTTCCTTAACTTCAATTACTCCTTTTTCCAACCACAACGGTTATACAACAAGGAGACATAGTCTTATGTTTTCATGTTCTCTGTGTTTTGTGTAATTTTTCTGGAGACGCACAAACATTAACACAGTAACCAAAAAGTTACAAATCCCAATTCTTTCTCAACCGTTTTTTGTCATTATTATTTTCGTTTTTCATTTCTCATGTTCTTCTTAATAGTGTGTACACAAAACCGATTTAGGTTTTTGACATGGAAATTGAGTCGAAATTAAGAGAAGACGTCAAGTTGTTATTAGGGTTAAAGCTTTCAACAAGACAATGGCTGGTTTGTTCTCTCTAGGAGGTGGTAGAGGTAATCAACAAGGAGGTGGAGAGTCACATCAAGGTCAGAATCAGATTCCCCCTCCTCAAGAGACTCTTTTCTGGTACAACAAAAACGATGATGTTTCATCTTATAGAGGAAATTTAGAACTATGGAATCAGCACCAACACCAGCACCAGCACCACCTCCAGCAACATGAACAACAAGGTGAGGAAGGTGTTATACCAACACATGTTGCAAGGCCATTTTTCTCGCGAGATCTGTATGGATTAGGAGTCGGACCGAGTAGGGTTTCGTCAGACGATCAACAACAACAACATCAGTCGTTGAATATGGGGATGAGATCATCTTCATCTGGTGGCGAAGGGATAAGCTGTCAAGATTGCGGTAACCAAGCAAAGAAAGACTGTCCTCACATGAGATGTAGAACTTGTTGCAAGAGTCGTGGATTTCAGTGTCAAACTCATGTGAAAAGCACTTGGGTTCCAGCTTCACGACGCCGTGAAAGACAACAGCAGTTATCATCTTCTTCATCTTTACAAAGAGACATTTCCAAACGCCCAAGAGACTCCAACGCTCTTGTTTCAACTCGCAATTTTCCATCAGGTAACATTATTAGTATTATTATTCTTATCATGTGTTGTTGTTTTTTTTTGTTGTTATACTGAACATATGACATAGGTGTAAGATGTGTTAATCAGAAACACTAGCAGTTTCCGTGATTGACTCTTTTCAGTGTTATTGTTAAGAGAGTGAGTGGTGAAATAAAGGAAAGCGAAAGCATAGAGAGAATCTTTTGGTTTATAGAGGAATTCTCTGAAAAGATAGAGAAATCACTGAAGAGAAAGTTTTGGAAGTATATCTGCTAACAATCCAAACCGTATCGATTGCGTGTTCAACCCAAATCTCACCATATTTTCATATCTATCTATTCTATTCTACCAGCTTTTTTTTTTATTATTATTTTATTTCCTTCAAACCCTTTTTCTTTTTCGATAAACTATACTGTTATTTAGTAGCTCTGACGAAGAAACAAACTGTTTCAATTTCTTCCTCTTTCTTAGCACATTCCCTCTTTCTTTCTTTCTTTCTTTCTTTCACCTCACTCACTACATAGCTATTATTATCATTTTCTATGTGATTCTCTAATTCTATGTTTAGAGTATTCTAGAATATTGCTTTGCTTAATATAGTATGTGTTTTTGCATTATTTTGTTAACAAATTTATTAACATAGCTAAATAGTAATATTATAATATGTATTTATATTTAATATTTATATGTCTAATGGCTATTTGTTTTGTTAAAAAAAGGGTTAGAGGAAGCAAATTTTCCTGCTATTGTAAGCTCACCAGCTGAGTTCAGGTGTGTAAGGGTTAGTTCAATAGACGATGCAGATGAGAGGTTTGCATATCAAACGGCTGTCAACATTGGAGGACATTTGTTCAAAGGGATTCTCTATGATTTTGGTCCTGAAAACACTATCAACAACAATAACAATACTTATAATAATAGTAATTACATGATTGGCGAAACCTCGGGCGGTGGCGTTCCCGTTGCTCAACCGTTGAACTTAATCGCCGACTCTGATACCACTGTTGTTTCTTCGGGAGCACTTGTTGATCCGTCGTCCTTGTATTCGGCTCCGATGAACGCCTTCATGTCGGCTAGTGGTACGCAATTCTTCTCTCGTCCAAGATCTTGAAAACAAAAATTTGGGAAGAAAGAGTAGTTATTATGGGGATCATGAAGTATATATTATCCCACATATATATACTTCTCTTTCACCAAGGTTTGTGTTTCAATCATTTGAGGACAATGTTGTTGTGTTGTGGCCTAGAAGTAGAGGTAAATTTCACACACACATATTGAAGTACTAGAAGAAAAAGAGATTATTATATTAAGGATGTTTGATTTTTGTGCAAAATTGTCAATGTTTCGTTTAAAAATATATATTTATTTTTCACCTTCTTGAAAAACTAGCTAGCCAAAGCTATTGTTTCTTTCTATGTGTATTTTATAATGGATTTCTATATGATTCTATTATTTAATGTAGTTTTATTTAATTAGTGTAGTGTGTGTCTTCTTTTGATTCATTACTTGCATTATTTTATAGAAAACTGTAATTCTTTTCATGTTGAATTATTTATATCTATATATTACAAGGAATAAAGGACATTCTCAAAATAAAAACATTGACAATTAAAAAAAAGTCACATTTTCAATTTCAGTAACATATTTTATCTGAAATATTACTATTTTTCAATTTTCAATGTAATTTTTCATCAATTAATTTTTAATTATACCATCTGATTATTATAATGTGCATTACTCTCAACTTTGTGTTTGTGTTAATGATAATAAATATAAAAATGCATAAATAATTAATATAGATAATTTGGAAAAAGCATAATTTTCTCCTCTATTAGTATTTTTAAATAGATATATAATATATTAATATGTTTATTTCTTATTGGTTTTAAATTTAGAACCTAGCTCTAGCTAGTTTTGCCTTTTTCCTGTGTAACTTTGTGCTTGCTAGCTGGTTTGAAATTGAACTTAAAACACGGTTTTGATCTTTATTTAAATTTGGATATTTGAACTAATCAAAACTTGTATTCCAACCATGCAAGAGTAAGTATTCATTGAATTCTAATATGTGAAAGATGCATATATCTCTCTCTTCACATGTGCTATACTGTAAAAATGCCATTATAACATATCTTTGCATATACGTGACGTTGAATTTAAAACGGGAAATATTGCTTATCAATAGTGTATTTACATATATTAAATGCACATGCAGAAATATAAATATTTACTATAAAGAAACACTGCGTTTTTATACCTAATAGTACAAGAGACATTTGTTAGATCAAAGGAAAATTGAAACAAAAATAAAGGCTATAATGGTTTCTGAACTTTCCATAACATTCTGATTTCTGATGATGCAGAATCCTCTTTTATCTTCATGAATGGCCTCTCTCATCTTTTATGATATCTGTGCTATATGACATTTAACTATACATGGCTTCATTTCATATATGCCTTTTTTTTTATTACATTCTTTATAGATAAAAAGGTCAACGGTTGTGAACCACGTATTAGTAACTTATCTATATCTATATAGTTTCTATATGGAGTATTATAGTAAGTGTTATTATTATTAAAATGATTATATATAATTTTAAAAAATTCAAAACTTAGGCATAATATTTATTTGGAAAATAAATCATTAAATAAACCTGTCACATTCAATTTTTAGGGTGATATTTTCTTTAATTATATTACTTAGTTATTCTTTTGTACATTATCCACAATTTATTTTATTTTATTTTATATAACTGGAATTGTTAAATATATTAATATTTGATAAGAATAATATATTATTTGACTAACTGGTTGAGTAATCACTGTACTCTCTTGTACTATAACATATATTTTTCTATAAAAAACTTGATGATGATGATAATTTAATTTTATTTATTTAAACTAATTCAATTTTTAAAATGCAAAATATATGCTATAAGAAAAAGTATGAAAGATACTTAAATTAATAGTAAAAGTTAAAATAAATAAAAAAGCTGTGGCGGAAACTGATCCAATAAAAGAAGAAAATAGCCAAAAAAACAGCTAACAAAATAATGTTGTATTTTTATTTATTATTACCACTAATATTAAGTGAAAATTTGAGTTTAAAGAAGTGTTTATAGTAATAAATAAAGAGAAAAAAATATGTTACACACTTACACCTTAGAATATTTTTTTAAAGTTAATATTACTATATTAGACACACCTAATATTGTATTAGTATCATTTTATACTGTTTTTGATGTTGAAATAATCAATTACTAGATAGATTATTGTGAAAAAGAGTTGTATAAAATAAGGACAATTTGTCTCTTGTACATAGTGAAGAGCAAGGCATGAGTAAATAATTGTGTGTTTTTCCAATTTGCTTCCATTTGATGTAAAGTTTCTGTTAGGACTTGACTAGTTATGTATCACAATGTGACTTATTATTCTTGGATTTGACACTTCATGTTGCCTTTTGGGTAAGTCTTCGTAGGTTTCATCAAGCTTAATAGGAGTATTTAAAATCTACATTTTTATTCATTCATATAAACTATATAGTAAAAATAATTAAATTAAGGTCTTCGAATAAATAAAGCTGGTTGTGTTGATTTGTATAAAATCTTAACTGATTGGTTGAGATTCAATAGCATGCATGATGATGTCACACTTATTGTACAGTAGATATTATATTGATAGAATGATTGCTTCCATGTCTGTATATGCAGAAGTGTGATCTAACAAAAGAATCTATCTATCTATCCGAAAAATATCGTGTTTAATTATATGGTTTTTATTTTCTCATATTTTGTAAGATTTAATGAAACATAAGATTAAGAAAAACATGATTACTAGTAGGGACATGGTTTTGCCAAAAGAAGAGATTTGGTCACAATAGTAGAAGAGCATGAGGGAAACAAAAAGAAATTCTTGTTTTACATATCTCCTTCCCAATGATGAAATAATTGAATCACTTTACCAATTCACCATGTGAATGATGCTGCTGACGATCTACCATATTCTCTCCACTTGAAAGATTTCCTCTTTTCATGGATTCTTCTTCTTCTTTGTGCTGCGAAAAATAGAATACAACTAAATCAATTAATTTGTGAATATGGTAATTATCATCCACCTGAACTTTATAGTGGTACATTTTTTGCTTCACAAATTATATACCTTGATTGATTCAACAATAGCTAGCATGTATAAGTGAGTTGTGTTCCACAAATGGAAATTGTTAACACTAATCAAAATTAATTTTGATGGGGTCAAACTGATTTTGATGTATTAATTTTTTTAATCGATTATTATTTTAAATTAAAATTTATATGTTTTAATTTTAAATGTGATTTTTAGACAAAAATATTTAGGTTTAGTTATAGTTATAATCAACCTATTTTATCTCATTTACAGAATTAAGTTTCTATTTTGAATCTAAATATTATTTGTCTTTTTATATTTTTGTATTAAAATTTTTATACTAAAATTTATGAAACATCTATTTTTCATATGATGTTTAACTTATATTTATTTTATCTTTAAACTTTTTAAAATATATTTTGGCCATGGCATATGTCAATGTTTAACTGCATGTAGTTTATATTTTTTTATCTTGAAAGTTATACAAACTTTTTATATAATGATTTGTCTCATATCACTTCATGACATATCATTTTAAAATGAACACTTCCATCAATTTTAAGTGAAAATTTTAAAACACAAACAAAAACTTTTTAAATTTGAATAAGAGGGTCAATTTCATGAATTAGTGTAGTTAAATCAAAATCTTAATGTTCAATTTATTACATACCCTTAACTTTTAAATAAAATTAATTAGTTTTAGAGGTCTATGCGACAAGATGTGGCAGCATGCCAGCATCGACCATTCTTCTTTTTTGCATTTTGTCAAAATCTCAACCATCATCCCAACCACATGTTCAAAAGCACTAGAATAGAGATTTGAGAGAATACATTCAAATAATACTTCATTTTAAATGTGCATCATTTAAGATTTTTATATAAAAACTAAAAATGTAATAGAGTTGTAAAAATATAAAAAAAAATTAATTAAAATAACCTTGTTACAATACTAATGATTGATTAATATTATTATTTCAATATATTCCTTAAATATATATTACTTTCTTTGTTCAATTACTAATTTTAATTAATTATTTTTTTAATATTTTTAATAAAAAATAATTTTATAAATTGACTTATAATTTTCTTTAATTCAAAGTTAGACTTTGTTTTACAAGATATTGTTTATAACTTGTAAATTATAAATTTAGATAACAATAAAAGATCGGTTTGATAACACTCTTTCTGTCAAGAATTTATAATTTATTTTATTAGTTTATGCCAGATTTTTTGACGCTATTTCAAATAGTATTTTAACTTATAGCTTAATTTATCATTTTTTCTTTCACTTTTATCCTTAATTTAACTAAAATTCACTACTGCCTTTTATAATTTATTTTAATTTAAAATAAAATAATTATATATTAAATATTTTATATTATTTTAATTTATCATCTAATTTAATCGTTAATTTTATTAAACACTTCAATTAGCCGTTCAACTATAAATCTTCTGTTATTAGTTATAAATCATAAGCAATCAGTTATTAATCATCGGCAATAAACTATCAGATAATTTATCAATCAACCGATATTTTTACCAAATAAAATGTTAATTATAATAAAAAATAACTGTTAAAAATAACTAAATAATATAAAATAAAAAAAAGTTGGTAATACTAATAAATTTGAAATTTGAATCATCATCTTAATTAAAATGCATTAATTATGTGTATACGTAAACCTTGTGATAGTATTAAATCCAATTCTTGACTTTGAATGCGAAGAAAAAAAACTAGAGGTAGAAGTAAAGAGCATTTATTAGGGCATGTTGGTAAAAAGGGTGCATGTATGATGGTTAAGTCGGCTAATAAACAGAGAAGTTGAAGTTGAGTGTAGAAATAATAAATTGTACGTATGCATAATGGTTAATGTGGTCCTAGAGTAGCGTGTGGTGATTGAAGATCATAACATGGAACGATAGGGTTTGTTTCTACCTTTAGCTCAGAAAGAGAGTTGGAAAGGCAGTGTCCGTGTCTGCATATGTCTATCTTTGAGGGTGCAATCTCAAGTGCGTGATCAACACCTTGGGCTTCTTAGTTCTCCCTCTTTGATACTATGCCATTTATGTTTAAGGGACTGTATAATGTCTATCAACTTTTAATTAAAACAATTTATTCTTACGGCGCATCATGTTTGAGAGATTTTATAATATTATGAACGGTTAATTAAAACGCATTGTAAAGATAATTTAGGTTAATTCTAAGTAGTTTCTAACAAAGGTTAAAAGAACTCGTACTAAAATATTTGTTATATATAAGAGCAATGACACTCATATTGATAGGTGTAGGTCCGTTTTTGAAAATATGTAAAATTTGATAATTCAATTAAAAGATTTATATTTTAATTATTCTCAAAGTCTATTAACTTAATTTAATATTACACTTTGGTCCCTTAATAATTGTTTAGCTACACAAAAAAGTATTTGCTGTTAAAAATAATAAAAAAAAACGTTAACTTAATTTGACTACGTGGCGTGATAGATAGACATTAATTAATAAGTTGAGTTAGCATATGTATTAAAAAAAATAGTATTATGGAAAGGTTTTATTTTTTGAGGTTAAAAAACCTCACAAAATATTAATTATGTGTAAAAACATAACAATTCTTTAGAGGCTATCATTTTCTTCTGCTCTTTCAACACTGTCATTTTCAGCTTCCTCATTATCACTTTCTTTGTTTGCTTGAACAATTTTCATAGGTAGATTCATGTACAGTATCCCTCCGTCGAATATTACAGCTATCTTATCTCTTGCTTGCCTTTCTCCTTTAACAACAATATGACCATTATAACACACTACATCCTAAGAACTTAATTTATAAAACATCGGAATCATATTCTCAAAAAGGATATCACATTTTCTTAGCATAAACATTTTTCACAAATTATGATACGACAGCAACAAAATTTAGAACAATTAAAACACAACTTCGAATTTTTTCATAAAATAAAACTCAACTTTAATTAACTTATAAAACATCATTTAAATAAACTCAACAACTCGCAGAGAATACTGAAATAATCTCAACCCAGTGTTACAATATCAGAGTGACACTCAGAAACAAAGTAGCGCAAAATTAAACGTAAAAGAGAAGGCCATCTATGTCATCCTCCAAACAAGCAACATCTAATGCTCCTCAGGTTCTACCCGAGTATTTACACCACATGTGCAAATAACAACACAGAAAAGAAACAGCGGGTGAGAATACATTCATATATGATAGCGGTGCATAAACTAACAAGGATAACTCACATAACATATTCAATCAATCATATAATTCATCCACACAATAATCACTCACAAATTGTCAGTTATGCATGCAATGTATTCATCTTGTATACTACAATGCATGTGGTACCAAAATCTCGAATATTCAGAGATATATTATTGAAAACATCCAACATCGCATGATCAAGTCCATCATCGTAGGGATACCATTGCATAGGCCATATGTCGCAGGGTGAAAAATACTCGAGCGAAAGAACGCTCGAAATACAACAGATTTGTCACAACTTTATTTATTCCAAAAACAAATGGAAAATATTGATAAAACCCACAAAAGAAAAGAAGATATGGTAGTTGCAACCAAAAGCAAGCAAGGGGAAGGTATTAACACCCCCTCACATATGTTGTAGTCAACGGGATCCATTTAGTTAGTCTTGCGAAAGAATGTTAGCATATGTTACTTGCAATCTTCTACTTATTGTGGATTGGTCGATTTTAGCGAAATATTCTCAGATCACATTCGAGCGAAAAAATATTGCTTACCACCTAGTTATGGAAGTAGGGAATGTTGTGAGTCCATTGTGTTAGAAAGAATAAAACATAATCCAAATTCATGCAGATTATGACTTGTTGTACCCCAATTTTTGACCCTGAGATCCCACCTCATTTTTTATTAAGCACCAAGAGTGTGATCATCATCATCATCATTATCATTCTACATAATCATTCATGCATTATTCACTAACCAAAATATACAAAAAATATTGTGTTTGTTTGTTGCTTGTATCCTAAGATAAGTGACTAATCAAGAGGCTCAGGAAAATTAGGGTTTTGAGACTCATAAAGGAGCTCAAGCTTTCTCATATGCTCAAGTGATTCCCCTAATCAATACCCAAGCCCAAGTGTGGTTCAATTTATGATCAACAACTTTCAAATTCAACTGATACACAATTAAGGTTTTTGACCTAGTTCTCCAAGAAGTTGACTTTTGGTCAAAGCATGGTTCCATGCCTCAAATCATGATTCAAGGATCTCTAATGCCTCATTATAATCCACTCATAACATCTATTTGTCTAGAAGAGCTTGATTCCATTGATACTTAGAAGAATGCAATTCATTTGGAAAAAGTCAACTATTCAATATCACCTTTGACTTTTGAGGAATTTAGTCAACCATGGACTTTTGAAGATCAAAATCGTGAATATATGATTATTGAAGTCATTTGGTCAAGAAAAATCAAGAAAATCAATCAAGAATAAAAAAGTCAACAATTAGGGTTGGTTTTTTCATGAAGAAATACATGTTTTTGACTCAACTTTGAAAGGCCATAACTTCCTCAATACTTGGCCAAGATTTGTGCTCCAAACCATCATTTGAAGAAAAAGTCAAAATCTACAACTTTGTCACTATGAGCATTTTTGCAAGAAGTAAATAGATTTTAAGTTATGGAGCCATGAAGTTGTCTACTTTTTCTCCAACACTTAGAAAGTTTTTAAGGCAACATTGTTCCTTAAAAATCTCCAACTTTGAGACCACTTTCCATCATGATTCTTTGAGAATTTGAGAAAACACCAAACATGAAAGTTGTAGAGGATGTTTAGGGCTTTCCAAAAAATACTAGAACTCATCCATAACATTTGTGAGCTAGGAGTTTCGAAGAGATGAAGATGGTGTTTCATTCTTGAATTATAGGTCATTCTCTTGAAAACCTTATGATCAAATCTCCATGTCATTCCTTGCAATCTCACTTTTCAGGCCTTTAAACCTCCAAATATATCCATATTCAGAAGTTTACACAAGCTAATAAAGCATTGTCCAAGAGTTTTGATCATTAACTAAGTGTGCATGCCATTTCCAGCATAAAGCCATGACTTCCATTCTTGAAAAGTTGCTTTAATCACCAAACTTTTGATCTTGAGCCCATAACTTGTTGCTTCTGACTTTGGAACATCTCAAAACCAACAAGCAACCATCTATGATCAGAATAACCACCCTAATGTTCATGTTTAAAGCATTGCAAGTACATTTGAAACCATAATTTTCTCATTTCTTCACAAACAAGCAAGATCATACAACTTGATTTCAAAGAAACCATTTGATCGGATTTCCCCCCCCCCCCCCACAAACCATAAATCTTTCCTATAAATAGAGGCCATTGGTCCTGAAGAAGACACACGAAAATTCCCAAAGTCACCACCTCACTTGAAATCTCCATTTTGTGTCACTTTGCATTTGCAAATTTTGAGTTCCTCTAAAATTATTTGCAAACCATCCAATCAAATAGTTTCTAAATATCATTTGGAATCTGTTCATCACCCATACTCATCACCAAAACACCTCTAACTCATAATCACTCCCAAAACCACCATTGATGCACTTTTGAAGCCTCAAACACCCAACTTCAAATCCACTCGTGCATTCTCCAAATTTCCACTTCAGACACCTTCTATACATCAAATGGAACTTGTTCAAACCCTGATTGCTTAACTAAAATCACCCAAACTCCACAGTCAAGCTTAAGGCCAGAGCTCTACACATTGAGGTGGTTATTAAAATTTATTGAGTTTCAAAGCCAAGTAGGAGTTGGAATACACTCAGGAGGATCCGAGGAATCTGTCCAGATCATCACTTTACTTCTGGGAGTGCTTAAATCCAGTTTTTGATTTCCAGCTTCAGAGGTAAGTTCTTCAACCTTGAACTCCCTCATTTATGCATCCTTTTTAATAAAACTCGATTCTATTATGTTTATATTCATGTGAGGATTAAAAGCCCTCAGTTGGTATCCATTTATACTTGCTATATGTCATTTAATTTTGTTTTGAAAAATTAGGGTTCATGTAGTTTTCCGAGAAATTCGTGAGCTACAATTTGAATAAATTCATGAATGATACATGGTTGAGCTCATGTTGAAATTCTGAACAAGTTTGGTCTTTACATCATTGTGAATGGTTGCCTAAATCACAAATACGATTTTCTAAAAATCATTTGAACCAAGGTTGAAGATGAAGTTCAAACTGAACTTAGAACGTGTTTTTTATTTTATATATATATATATATAATATATATATATATGTGTGTGTGTGTGTGTGTGTGTGTGTGTGTGTGTGTGTGTGTGTGTGTGTGTGTGTGTGTGTGTGTGTGTGTGTGTGTGTGTGTGTGTGTGTGTGTGTGTGTTTCATTACCAGTTGTAGCGCGTTGATCCAGTGGTAAGTGTTTTACTTTATAACCACAAGGGCGTGGGTTCAAATCTTCCTAGGGTCAAAATAAATTTTAGTCACTTGTTTTATTTCATTTCTTTTACAACTTTGAATAAATATTTAACCTATCAAAATTAACCATTTTTACTTGAAATTTTGCACACTTTTTATTTACCTTATAAATTTTAGGAATATAATTTATAATCACAAAAATATATTATTTAATTAATTTTAAATAAAAACAAAAATGATGTTTTTATGCCTTTTAAAGGCCTTTTGAATCAAACATTTTCCAAATGATTTTCACCAAGTGACTTGTTTATACTTTTGTAAACCAATTAGGGATAAGGTAAGCTTACTTTGAAAATATTAACATGATCCCTTAGTTGATTCACCTAGGGTTTTATTTAAAACTTTGTGAATAAAAATTATTAAGTTTATGTACATATGCTAAAACCCTAATTTCAAGATCCTTGATCTTTCTTTTGATCTTAAAAGCAATACCATGTTGATATTAACTTGTTACTATGATCCCCTTACTTGTACATATGCTTATTGATTTACATCTTTGTACATTTATGTTTTGGTTATGGTATTATCTTTGTATATATACATTGTTGAACTAACCCCACATGCATGATATATTTATTCATCTATCATCACATCATATTCATACATACATGAAATAATCTTGAGGTATGTCACTCCTTTTATTCATAACCCTTTATCCTTGAGTTTATTTACCCTGATATCTTTGTTTATACTCACCCTTTTGTATCCATGATACACATGACATGTCTCACACACCACTTGAAATATTCACCCTTAATGATTACTTAAGATGTTTAATTACTCCTTAATGCTAAAACTCCAAGGAATGGGAATGGTATTGACTAAAATTATCAAGGTACTCACTCTTTTTCCTATCTTTTTTACTTTGTGCTTAGTATTATTAAATCTTAACACTCCCTCCTTGTTTTAAAAATGGTTTTGTATTGGTAAAGCTCAACCTTTTTAAACTTAAATCCTTGGTTTTGTATTGTTAAAGCTCAACCACCACTCTTTTAAATCACCCTTTGTCTTGTATTGTTAAAGCTTGGCACCTTTTAAAACTTGTTAAGTATTGTTAAAGCTTAACATTTTAAAAACCCGTTGAGTATTGTTAAAGCTCAACACCCAAAAAGATTTTTTCACTTGGCTCTTTATTTTCCTTTTAAGGGGAACTACAAATGCTCTGACTTTCCTATTGCACTTAAGGGGTATGAAAGCACACGATGCGATGTCATGCCGAGCACACTTTTAAAATCTTCTTTTCTCACCCTCCAACTCTATTTAAACAAAAATACATAAACATTTTATAATAATAACAACAATGATATATATTTTCAAAGAGGTTCCTAGGGAGTACTATAGATGTGAGGGGTGCTAATACCTTCCCCTTGCATAACCAACCCCCGAACCTAATATCTCTGTCTTTTTATTAGTTTTATTTTAAAAACTTGTGTAGGTTTTATTTTGCTATTTTTCCCATTTCCTTTGGAAACAATAAAGCGCGGTGACGACTCTACCAAAATGTCTTAGCTAAGTCAATCAATGGCTTTAGTCTCAATTTTTCACCGCTACCGAAAAGTGGCGACTCTGCTGGGGATACTTCATTATTCCTAAGAGGGTTGACCCTAACTTTTTATATATTATTATTGTTATTATTGTTATTATAAACTGCCTATGTGAATACTTGTTATTTTTGTGGGTTGTATTGGGAAAAGGCTTGATTCCCCCTTGTGGTGAGATAAATCATAAATCCGAATTTGAGTACACTTATGGTGGGAAGTAGTAAAGTCATTTTGATTTCGAGGGAGTAATCCCAAGAAAGTCAATTTGAGATCCACCTCTAAGTGGAGGGAATAATCGTGATTCAAACCATAGAAGGATTTGAACATTTGATTCGATTCACCAGTATGCATGACTCAGATTAAATAATGTGGGTATTTTCAACAATTTTCCTCTGCCAACTTGATTTGAATCACACTAAAGTATGACTCGAATCAAACAAAACTTTCAACTTCAAATTTGAATCACATCGCTCATTGATTCAAATCAAACCCATTTAATTTCAACCTATTAAATTGTAACTGTTCACATTCCTCAATAACTCTAAATGATTACTTTTCACTTAAATCAATCATAACAATTTTATCACTCCACTCGACGTTCATTTTTTATTTTCAAACTCATTTCTCTCAATATTCATTCACGTCACTCATTCATCATCAACCCTTCTCCAGCAACCTTCATTTCTCTTATAATGGAAAGTTTAAGGAATTTGTCTAAAAATCAAACGGTAAAACATCAAATTTCTTCATTTGTGCCTTATGAAATTCCTAATCAAAAGAGAACTAAAACAAGATCTCACAGAGAATTAAAAATGCCCAAGATAAAAGTAGTTCATACGGGTAAATCTCCTTTTGTTTCAAGTTGATCCTCCTTGCCACTCAAACTTTGGATGCTCTGGTGCATAAATTCATTCATCTTTTTTTTGATGAAAAATATAAAATGCATTATGAGTTTTTTATAGATAAAAAGCTAGAGCCTGAGTATTTTGTTACCAAAGAAGATGAAGCGACTCTCAAATTGGATTTCATGAAACCATTTGAAAAATACAAATTATTGAAGTTTTTAAGCCTGAACAAAAGGCTTACTACTACAACGCTATTTATACTACATATGATTTTCTATCCAGGTTTCATGAAAATTTCATGACTTTTTCTCTTGGTGATTTTCATGAACATTTGTGACTTCAATATAAAGGGATGTAAGTTGATCAATCAAAAGCCTTTAGTTTTTGACTTGCCGTGTTCGTGGACTCCACCCCAATTCTATTTTATAAAATCATCTAGACACTACTAATTTTCAAATTAACCTGATGAAATGTGAAATGTGCATGCTCCACTAGTTAAATGTAAAAATCGTGTACCCAAAGGCTAGAAACTGGGCTAGAGCTGATGATATGGACATGTACCTAATGTGGTTGTTACTAACTTGTTAAAATTATGTACCCTAAGGCTAGAAACTGGGTTAGAGCTGATGATTTGGACATGTACCTGATGTGGCTGCTATTGACTCAAAAGGAAGTCAACTAGGTCAAATTCATTATGGACCAGATTATAGTTTACAAGGCAAATCCAAAGCATATCTTTTTTTACACTTCCGTCATTTAGTCGATCATAGAGAAGAATGGTGTTCTATCTTCTGACGACGATCAAGCCAAAGCTCTAAAAACCTTGGATGACACGAATTTGAAGTTGACGAAGTATCATCGATATGAAAATGGTGTATAATATTATCAGGATAATTTTTGGAGGACTTATGAAGACTAGTTCGTGACTTGTGAAAAAACATCGGAAGATTATGTTCCATTGAAGGCTACTCACGCATATGATACTTTTTCTCTTGTCGTCAATAACTCAGATAATCTTCTACCAACTGTGAAAGCATATCTTGATGTATGTGAGGATACAACTTTGGTTGCTTCCAAAGCAATGGAAGATCGTCTCCTTGCCAGGATTAAATTCAATGCTTCTGAAGCCATAGAAAGAGAAGTAAGGTAAGAAGATGTTGTACCCGTGACATCACACACAAGAGGGCGGGGGGGGGGGGGTGAATTGTGTAGTTTAGTAAAAAGTGTTTTTAACGAAATTTGCAAATTTAAATCGGAGTTTAAAATTATTTTAAATATTAAGTAGCGGAATATAAATTGTAAAAATTAAAGAGTTCAGTGAAAAGAGAGAACACCGAAAATTGTAGAGGTTTGTCCAAACAAAATGACCTACTCTCCCTAAGAAGTGATCTTGAGAGTATCCAATAAACGTTGAGAGCTTTTAATAAGTAATACTCATGAACCCCCTTATACAAGGAAAGTGGTTAAGTGCAAATACAAAATAAATCAAATACAAATTAAACAAAGATTAAATCCAATTAAAGATAAGTTGAAAACATGCAAAAGTAACTTGAGTGCAAATAAAATACAAAAAATGCAACAAAACGAAGAAGGTCAACTCTTTGACTTTTTAATCTCCTTTTTAATAAATGTTAAATGTAACACCCCATAAATTCTGATTTATTAATTTAATTGAATTTTTAAATTAATTAATTAATATCAGTATTTTAAATTGGAATTATTGGAGAATTATGGATTAAGGGCCATTGGGTCGGATGGTGGTGTTAGTAATGTGGGGGGGGGGGGTGCTGAGTGAGGAAGCCCATTACTAAAATTATTTAATTATTTTATGTTTTCATAAAATAAAGGAAAAGAGGGGAACGAGACAGAACGTGAAAAAGAGAAGCTACAGAGAGAGGAACTGAAGAACATGAAAGAGGAACCAAAGAGGAAGAGGATCAAATCAAGAACTTGGCTAAGGTAAGGGGGATTCTTCCGGTTATCATCTCTTATCGTGTCATAGATGATAGGGCTGACTAGATGTATTGTTAGGCCAATTGAATCATAGGTTAGATTGGGAAGGGTTTGATGAAAATTGTATGATTTGGTAAATTTTGCATGAACTGATGATGTTATGATGATAATAGATGAATTGTGTATGCCAATGTGTGTTATAACATGTGTTGTACGACTGTATGTAAAATTCTGTCAATTGGAATGAGTTTGGTCAGGATTTGGTGAAATTGGAATGAAACTCGTATGCTGTTTTCTACGATTAGGGATTTCTGAAAATCGCCAGTTCGCGCCGCGTCCCAGGGTTGGCGCCGCGAACCTATGTTGGCGCCGTGTCCCAGGGTTGGCGCCACGAACCTATGTTGGCGCCGCGTGCTGTTAGTGACAGACCATTTTTGAAAAGTTTCAAAGATGCATAACGTTCAAACCGTAAATCTATTTTTAGTGTCGTTTCGAGGGTGACGTGCCTAATTAAATGATCTATATGTGTAGATGATGAAATGAGGTGTAATTTAATGATTTTAAATTATTATTTAATCACTTATGGAAGATGTATCGTACATATATGTGATGAGATGTGTTGATATATGCTATGTGAAGCGATAATCATGTGATGATCTGTGTGTTGTATGAGAATGATTGGATGTTATTTGAAGGATGTTAACATATGTAAACATGCTTGATGATGATGGTGATGACGATGATGTTTTGAGTATTGGATGAGATTACTCATAGACTTGACGAGGTTATAAGTATGTTTCATATATGTTTGCATTCATTCATATTCATGTGTTGAGGGCTGGATCCGAATGAGGTGTGGATTTCAGCGAAGGGCATAATTCCCATTGTGCGGAATTTGTGCTGGCAGGGCCGTATCTGGATGATGATGGATCGGTAAGTGTTATTCCCATTGATGATGGATTGGTACCACATGCATAGTGTCAGTTCATACATATGCATGATTAGTGTGACTTGAATGATGAGTGTGTTTGTATGTTTGAACGAGGTATTCTGTTGATGTTGCGTGAATGATGGGTGTTCTTGATAATCTGAACATGATGTGATTGGATGAATAATATAGCTATGAGGTGTTATTGTTTATGATGTCATAATATTTGTTAATCGTGAATGAAACTCACCCTTACATGTTGTCATTTTTCAGATTGAGGATAGCGGCGTCAGACTTGGTGAGGTTTAGCTCATGAGTCAATGTGTTAGTTAGCGTTAGGTGTCATGCTCTGATAGATGTAACACTGGGGAATGCACTGTTTTGAGTTTATTATGATAACTCTATTTTGTTTAATTTTATTGAGGATTTATACATCGATGATGTGATGTAATTTGATGATGTTATTCCGCTGTGTAAAATATGAGATTTTGATGTATGAATCATATGATGATGTTCCTTGGTGAAGGCATGACAGTGACGGATGATGTTTATTTTAATTTTGAATTGTGACATCCTTGTTTGCATGTTAATCTGATATATTTGTTAAATGCCGCGGGGTTTAGAAGGGTGTTACATTAAACAAATGAAATTAAAATAAAAACTAAGTGAAAATAAATTAAATACCAGAAAACAAAAGTCAAACTCTTGACCTTTGGTTTTGCAGATTAATTGATGTAAATGGGCAATGACACAATGACCAGATGGAAAGTCAAAACCTTGACTATTCCTCCAATAGTTGTGTATGCATGAAATGAAACTCTAAGACATCAAAATCAGATAAAAGTGTCCATTCTGAAATCTTATTCTTTCTTGACCACTACATGATACATATAACTTATGAATGAATACCATCAAGACTTAATGAAATGTCAAACCCTTGATTTTTAACCTAGGCCTTGGTGAATAATTTTGACTAATAAAATGCATGACCAACTGCAATGTTCATGATATACTAATGCAGTTGAAGAGAACTTAAAAATTTAGAGTAAAATTTAGGGTATGACACAAATGAACCTTATATCAAATACTTTATGATGAAATTTAAACACTAGTATTATGCTTATTTCACATCTCTCTTGTGAGATCATTTTGTAAAAACTTGAACATATTTTCATTTCAAGTTGTAGTTTCTCAAAAGACCTTAATGAAGTATGTATCTTTGAAAATACAAATAGACTTAATAAAATCAAATTCTTACTATAAAAAATCTAAGATATTGTAAATTGCACAAGAATATATTTTAGTGGTTATAATCAGAGTGTATACATTCTCTTTTTTACTTTAAATTAATTTCATTTGTAGTAGTTTAATTTAGAGAGATCTTGGGAACGTGGCGAGTGGCACACGCTTGCTCATTCGTCCATCCAGAATCACCATTTCATTAGTTCGAGCGTCTCTGTATTGATACGAGCCCTTTGTCTAGACGTTTCGTCCAATCCTCCAATTTATCCGTCCATAACTTGCAGTCGTGCGTAGAGTGTATATATACTGAGTCAACAGACATTACATAGAAGGTCATGAGACTTAACTGCTCCTCCTAGATTTCACGGATTCAACCACCCATTCTTCGAGTGATTATTATGGTCTAGGAGACTCGATTTAAAACCCTAAGACTATAAATACATCAGCATAATAATACTAAAGGACAACAAAGAACAGAGAAAAATATAAATATACACTAATTTCTCATCTTACGTAAGCTAACTCTCAATATCATATCAATCCAAAACCTTTGACAACTTTTATCCACTATAAATTGTGAAGCATTTGTACTTTTAGGAATTACACATTTCAATCATATTTTAAAAGATTTTTTATGTAAAAAAATAGGGTTCAAACATTCTCACCTTCCCACACATTACACTTCTTCCTCCAAACAATTGTCTATGAGTTATGGTTCTACATTGGGGATGAGGATGGTGAATGTACTTTTAAAAATTCCATTAATTTATAAGTGTTTTGATTGGGCATGCAGCCCTTTAGTACCTAATCCACATATCCATCAACTTAGACCAGAGTAACATGGCAACATCAACTTCTTTTTTTTTTTTCATGAGCAACACTACCTTCCCCTTCTTTTGACTATTTTATTCTATGAAAGGTGTTCTCATTTCAAGGCTACGAACTCCTTTGTACCTAACTATCTTTGATAGTATTATATTGCTTGTTCTCAACTATCTAGCGAATATTCTAAAAATTGTAACATGATTTTGAGGATAAATCAATCATCGTTCAAACAAAAACCAAGTTTGATTGTGGAGCTTCTCTCCATTATTATTTATCTTGGTATTTTTTCAATAGGACAAATGGTTTTACAAATTTTTTGATAAACTAGGGCTCATCGATTAAATGACCTTTCATAAAAAGACTAATTAATTGATCATTGACAACTTCTTTATTAATAACTTTAAAATAATTTTGCAAATTTAGAAAGCTAAAATTTTGGACATTGTTTCAGTCAATAATTGTACTCTTGTTTGGAGTGGGATAAACATCATGAATAATAATTGATAACTGAACTCTAATGATATACATTTAGGAGCACAGTCTAGCTAGCTATATTATATTCGATTATTATTACTTTATTTTCAATCTTTGACCTATATAGTAAGTTTCATACATTTTTAAAATTTCAATCCAAGACATCTCACTTCATCCAGTAAATAATTGAAATGACTATATATTTATAGTAACCTTTCAATTGAAGGAACCTTTCACTTTAAGTAAAGAGTGATCACCCCTAGCTTAAGTCTCAATATGTCTCTCCTTGATTACCATTATCAGTATTAGGAACATATATTACTTATTCATCTTATTTTAGTTTTAAACACCGTATTAGAAAACATATAATACTTTTTCATCTAATATGCAATTGTCAAAGTATAAGCAACATATAATAAACAACAATTAGGGGGTTAGTAAAATATCCGGTTGTGATGCTTAAATCCATAACCAAACTTAAACCACTTTTAAATATTCAGATATAATTGAATGGTTATTAACCGGTTTAGTTATTAACGGTTTGGTTATACATTCATATAATCCGGATATAATTAAATGGTTATTAACCGGTTAAATTATTTTGGATTCGGTTATAATACGGCTATTATCCAAATCCAAATATTTTAATTCTCAAATTTTTTTTTTTTTTTAAAATAATTTTCAAAACTGGATTTAAAAAAAAACCGGTTATATAATCATAACCAAATTTATAACCGGTTTTATAACCAGTTTTGATTAGAATGTGGTTATGGTTATATAAATCCAAACCATTTAAATGGTTTTAGAATGGTTATGGTTTGGTTTTTGAAAATAACCAACCATGCACACCCCTAACAACAATCTTATTTCGGTATCCCATTAAAGAGAGTTAGTTACATGGATCAACTTTCGCCATAATGTTCAATGCAAAATCATCCCTCTATCCAAATTTTTAATTTGGATATCTTTTTAAATAATTTTGCTTATAGTTAAGGATGGAAATAAACTGCGATATGTTTTACTAAATCTGACTCTGATTTGCTAAAAAGTTCAAAACCTAAGTTTGATATGTAGCCTATCATAGAGTTATTTTTAGGTTTAAGCTTAGTCTTTTTGACAGTCTGATTAACCTATTAACCTTCTTAAAAATTTACTTCATTTGAACATTTATAAATAAACTATTCAACTAATTTTAAATAGACTAACAAATTAAAAGATCAATGAAACTAAATGTTTATTTTCATTAATTCATTTGAGTTTACATATTAGTATAAGTTTTGTGATACTATTTATTTAAGAGAATTTATGAAAACAACTTATGACATTGTTCATAAGGTTTTTTCAACTTATTTTCATAAGTTCTTTAAGATAACTAAGTTTTATAATTTTTGTATTTTTAATTTAATGTATAAAATACAATATAATAATAATAATAATAATAAATTTACTCATGTTTATTCAAATAAGTTGACCTGATAGACTTAAAGGGTTTTTCTTATTTTCTATGATCTAACATTTTTTTAGTTAAATAGGCTTATAAGAAAGCCTTGATCTTTTCGGTTTTAAAAAAAGTTTGACCTGACCTGGACGTATGTAGGTTAGATCGTAGGCCCCTGTTAGTTGGTTTCTCATATTCCCAACCTTATTTATAGTCTTTTTAGGTTTTTCTTCTCCTCTAGTTGTTTGACTTCTCTCCATCTGATCTAATATTCTAACCAAAGAATATAAAGATCTTCTTTCTACATGCCCAAATCTCCTAATTATATTTTCCATCATCTTCCCTACTATAGGTGATACCTCAACACTCTCTCTAATATTTTCATTTATAATCTTATGATGTTTAGTCTTACCACACATCCAACGCAACATCCTTATCTATGTTACACTTACTTTATTCTCGTATTAATTTTTTTAACCGCCAAACATTATGTCTCGTACAACATCGCATGTCTTATCGCAATTTGATTAAAAAAAATCTTTAGCTTGAATGGTACATTTGTGTCACATAAAACATTTGAAGTCCTTCTCCACTTTAGCCACCCAATTTTAACTCGATGATTTACATCTCCTTTTATTTCTCCATCATTTTTTATTAAAAACCCAAGATATTTAAATCGTGTGACTTGAGGGATATGGACTCCAACTTTCACTTCTAGATTAGAAACACTTTTTCTTTTGTTGAATTTACATTCCATAACCGCGTCTTACTTTAGCTTGCGAAAATCTTGTGTGCTTGTCTCTAGGTCTCCGACATCTCATTTAAATTCTCCTTTAACTTTCAAAGTAGGACTATATCATCTGCAAAAAAAAACATGCATCTCGGTGCTACCTCTTGGATGTGTTTGTGAGTATATCTAAAATTAAGGTAAAAAGGTAGCGGTTAAGGATTGAACCTTGATGCAAACCTATTGCAATGAAAAAATCGTCGGTCTCTCCACCCTGTGTATATTTGTACATATCTTGGATAACTCGAATACATGTGATAATAACTCCTTTCTTTTCTAGGATTTTCCACAAAATATCTATAGACACTCTATCATGTGTTTTTTCCAAATCCATAAAAGTCAAGTACAATCTTGTTGGTCCATTCAATACTGCGCCATAATAGATAAATCGCTTCCATGATCGATCTTTTAAGTATAAAATCAAATTGATTTTCGATGACTTGCTTCTCTTTTTCTTATCATCCATTCAATCACTATTTTCTATAACATCATAGTATAACTCATAAATTTGATCCTGATATAATTTGCCCAATTATATATCACCTTATTCTTATAAATTGAAACTAATGAAAAACACCAAAGAACACTGTTTGCTAGTTTTGTGTGTTCATTTAACATTCCTATATTATTTATATTAATATTAAAAAAGAAAACAAAGATGCTAAAGAAGAATCTAAAAAACTTTTTTTTTTCACTGGCTTAAGCTTTGTTGGAAACCAGTGCAAAAGCCATTTAGATATATGGCTGTGTCACAAATTCACATCACTGTGAATTTATTTGCTCCATTTCTACTGGATGTGGGCCATATAAGACATGAACCTTTCTTTTCATTGAGCATTGTAAATGATCCATGAAGTGAATAAATTGTGAAGAACTTCTCCTCTCATGCTATAAAAATCCTCAAAATCAATTTTCCTCCTCAAACTTATCTCTTTAATCTCCCTTAAATGCAAACCTTGAACTCTTTAAATCAATTCTGAACTGCGATGAAAACTGCACCTCCTATCGTTGTAAAGACAAGATTTATTAATTTCTTAGATTTAGATTCTTAACTAGTTTTAAGAAAAAATAAATACTAAAATTGCACAATAGATTAGAGTAAAGCATAATTTTTTTTACGTTGTACACTTATGTACCTGTATTTGAACAATCAGAACAATTTTAAATCTCTTATGGATTGTACAGATTTTAGTTTTATTAGATTATTTATGTCTATCAAACTCATTTAAGTTCTTTATATGGATCCTATTTAAATTTGTATATTATTTAATATTTTTCAAAAATATAAAAAAACTAAATTATATTTAATAAGTATTAATAGATTTCATTATAAGTATTCATACAATTTATTAAAAAGTTTAAAATGGATTCCACTTAACCTTGCTTAATTATTTTAATCGCGTGTGTTAATTTTAGAGTTTATTTTAATATCTTAATTTAAAATATATTCAAATTGATTAACTATTTAAAATGTATTATGTGAATATTTTTCGTCTAATTAGCGACGAATTTAACGATTATTAAACGTTAAAGAATTAATATATATCTTTTTCAAGTTAAAGAACTTAAATGAATCTCAATATCAACAAACAAACGGGGCAAAAAATATTAAACCCATAAATTAAATATACATATTTTTTATTCAATTGAAAGAGAAAACAAGGCTCTTTATTATATAACATCTTTTGAAAGTTAAAGAATGAACTTGGACCTAAAGTCTTGTTGGTTCTTTGGTTCGAACTGATTTGAGCGGTTCAATTCGGTTTTTCTAGTTTAACTTCTGTTTTAATTCATCTGCGGTTTAACAAAGATAACCGGATCGGAATCACATCTGTTTTTCAGTCCAACCAGTTGAATTAGATGGTTCGGTCCAGTTTTTAAAACATTGCACACGACGATGTTGGTTTTTGTAAAAGAACTTTATATATAAATCAGTATTTATGTTTTTAGACATTTTTTCGTGTTAATGATATATTTTAAGTACGAATAATCCTCATGTTCCTCTTCTTGGTTTTAAATTTAATATTGTACATTTAGTTAATGAATCTATTGATTTGTTAAACATTTCACTACTCATTAAAAAATTATTCTTAAGATGGCCTTTCGACATGGTTTGAAGCAAAAAAGGGGCAGATGTGAGTAGATCGTGTATTCCTTTATATCAAACGGTCCATAATGGTTGGTCGGCCCCCGATCTGGTGTGCCTCAAGGACAAGTGTATCATATACTATGCTCTTCATCCAATGACCTCAAGTGACACGATTCTGTGTAGGTTGGGTCTCGAATAAGCTTGAATACTAGCCTCTCAAGCTTAGGCTTGTGGAGCTCAATTATGGGTTTTCTTCAAGACCCTTCAAGTTGGAATGATATTTTCTTGGTGTTGATTGTACCAATGGCCCGTAGTGGATTAAAATAAGCTTCCTTCAGTAAGGGGTCTTCAAGAAAACACCTCTGATGTGACACATTTTATTTGAACCTTTTCTTGGGGAAGTTTTTGTGTTCATTCAGAATTATAAATCACTGTTGATCCTAATTGTTGTCAGTGTGTGATGGGATCTGCTATAACCTTTGGTCCCCTTCCTAACTACTAATTAGACTATATTGAGAGGATGATATCCTAGGTTGAACACTACTACAAAATATACATATCGTAACATGTTATTACCTCGGCTAATCAATCATCTTAAGTAATAGCTCTTATTTAGGCGCCAACATTTTTTATTTTATTAAAAGGCTTATCACTACGGTCCATTACAATAATTTTGGTGATATGTTAAGGCTTACATGTTTTGAATCCCAACACCAATATTTTTCTTCTGTTTTTTTTCATTAATTTCAAAATTTAAATAAAAATTAAAAATAATTTTACTGCGGTTGTATCTATCAACCGTGACTATTTGTCAACTGAAATTAATATGTTTCACTACTGTTGGCCTTATAAATCATAGTGAAATGTGTTTCTTTACAATTAAACCATATCAGATTTAGTTTATTTCCTTCAGAATACATGTGCCCTAGCGAAGAACAGACGAAAGCGATAGCGAAACATACTTCTAAACTTCATCTTCTTACCTCTCATTCATTTCTTGGAAGGTATAACCTTCACGTTCTTACGATGAAAGTGAGAACAAGCATACACGAAGGGCATTTCTTGGTCACAACCTCTTCTTCAATTTATTGTACTTTATCTATTTCTTCGCCATTTATCATCATTCATGTTGAGTTTTAGGTTTTGGTGTTGTTAAATGTTATATTATTGTGATTGAACCATATTCCCATGTAGTGTGTGTATGAACCTCTAGTATGCAGCATATTACTATGTGTGAATGTTGTATGAATATTAGTATGTTATGTGTAGTATTAGTGTGTCATTTGTGTTGTTGTGATTGAGTAATATTGAGATTGTTTTTATGTTGTTGGGAATGTTATATATTATTGTGATTTAATGATATGAAGATGAAGATTGTTTTATAACTTATTGTGTTGTTGTATTGTTAAACATTCTACAAGCTTTTGATATAAATTTTAGAACTTATTATGGATCGCAGTTGGATGAAATATGATAGATTAGGTCTAATGTATGAGAAAGGAGTTCTTGAATTACTTGAATACACAGAACAAATCTTCCCAACAATAATGGACTTTTTTTATCAAAAAGATACGGATGATCGATTAGAAGATGTGATCCATGCTATTAGAGAATCTTCTTTTAGTAAAGCCCATATTTATTATGGTTTATGTAGTGATAAGGATGCGCCTCTATATAAGGGGTGCACAAGTTTTACACGATTGTCTGGAGTGTTAAAATTATTTAATCTGAAGGCAGAAAATGGGTATACGGATAAAAGTTTCACATAATTGCTTGATTTGTTGAAACAAATGCTACCAAAAGATAACAATTCGTCGGATCATTGTTATGAGGCCAAGAAGATATTGTGTACAATGGGCTTGATGTACATCAAAATACATGCATGTTATAATGATTGCATATTATACAGGAAAGAGTGTGAAAAATTGGATCAATATTCGGTATATGATGAGGCGCGCTACAAGGTGAATGACAACAATGGTGATGACTATGACGATGTTAGTAAGAAACATCCTCCTTCTAAAGTGCAATGGTACTTGCCAATAATTCCAAGGTTCAAGAGACTTTTTGCTAATGCATATGATGCATAGAAATTATATGGCATGCAAATGAAAGAAAATGTGATGAAAACATTTGCCATATAGTTTATTCTTTGCAAGTGAAGAAATTTGATTTGTTGTTTCCAGATTTTGGCCTAGAGCCAAGAAACCTTAGGCTTGGGCTTGGCATAGATGGAATGAACTCCTTTGGTAATTTGAGTACTAACCATACTTTTTGGCATGTTCTTTTCACGATTTACAACCTATCTCTTTGGTTGTGCGTGAGGCGCAAGAATATCTTGTTATCTATGATGATTTTTGGACCAAAAAAATTTAGAAACGACATAGATGTTTATCTAAGTTCCTTAATTGAATATTTAAGACATTTTTGGAAGGAATGCGTTGACGTTGATGATGTGTATTCATGTGAAAAGTTTAAGATGTGTGCCATGTTATTTTTCACAATCAACGGCTTTTTTTTATATGGTAATTTGGTTGGATATAGAGTCAAGGTACATAAAGCGTGTCCAATATGTGAATATAATACTTGTTTTCACCAACTTTAGTTTGGAAAAAAACATTTACTTTGGACATTAGAAATTTCTTAAACCTAATCATGCTTATTGTAGATTGCGAAAGGCATCTAACATTGAAATCGCTCTTGAACCTTTAACGGGCGATGAAGTTTATCAATGAAAAGAACTCCTTACTGTTGTCTTTGGAAAGAATAAAAAATTTCCTTTGAGAGAAATATTTGGAAAATATATCGGTATTCTTTGATCTTCCATATTGGTCTAGCCTGGATGTAATACATTGTCTTAATGTGATGCATGTAGAGAAAAATGTGAGTGATAGTTTAATTGGAACACTTCTAAGCATTCCATGCAATACTAAAGATAGTAATAATTCTTGTTTAGATATTGTGGAGATGGTTATACGATAACAGTTGGCTCCAGAAGAGAGAGTAAAAAGAACTTATTTTCCTCCGGCATGTCACACTCTATATAAAAAGTAAAAGAAAAGTTTATGCGTGTCTTCGCATGGTATCAAAGTTCCTCAAGGTTACTCATAAAACATCAAGAAACTTATATCAATTAAATATCTTAAGTGAATTGGCTTAAAATCTCATGATTATCATGTCTTGATGCAACAACTTCTACCAGTGACTATTATGGCATCCCACCAAAAAATGATTCCCCAGCGGAGTCAGCGAATGATAGTCTTCGTCCAGAAGGTAGTTCAGATTCCCCAACAAAGTCAGCAAATGGCAGTCTCTTTCAGCAGAAGACAGTTTGCTCACTTTCTATCATAACAGAGTCAGCAAATGGCAGTCTCTTTCAGCAGAAGACAGTTTGCTCACTTTCTATCATAACAGAGTCAGCAAATGGCAGTCTCTTTCATCAGAAGACAGTTTGCTCACTTTCTATCATAACAGAGTCAGCAAATGGCAGTCTCTTTCAGCAGAAGACAGTTTGCTCACTCTCTATCATAACAAAGTCAGCGAATGGCAGTCTCTTTCAGCAGAAGACAGTTTGCTCACTTTCTTTCATGACAGGGTCGACAAATGGCAGTCTTCCCCGGCAGAGGACAGTTTGTTCCCCTAAGCAATTGGCAAATGGCAGTCTTTTCCCAAGAAAAGACAGTTTGTCTGTTAAATACTCAAGAGATCGACAAATGGCAGTTTCTTCGAACAGTTTGTCTGTTTCTAGGATGTTTAACTCCCCACAGAGTCGATGAATGGCAGTTTTCCTCTTAGGAAAACAGTTCGTTGATTCCCCAGGCATCAGTTGACGAATGGCAGTTTTCACCCCGAAAACAGTTCGTCCGCCTTCAAACAAAGTCATTAGCCCCTCAAAAGATCATGAGGCCATATGACATTCTTTCAAAGACGTCAAGTCAAAAGGGAAGATGGAGAAGTTTCTTTACAGCCGTCAAATGGCATCTTACCTCCAAGCGCTGGTAAGAAGTTTGACGAGGAAACAAACCTTTGAAGTTTCTTTACAGCCGTCAAATGGCATCTTACCTCCAAGCGCTGGTAAGAAGTTTGACGAGGAAACAAACCTTTGAAGTTTCTTTACAGCCGTCAAATGGCATCTTATCTCCAAGCGCTGATAAGAAGTTTGACGAGGAAACAAACCTTTGGAAATTTTCTCTTTATCTGAGATATTGTCCAAACGCAACTAAGACCAGTTTCGAGATTTGGACATCCGGAACGAGAGGAGGTTGTTTACCTTTTTCTAAGTATCAACACTTAGTTAAAGAAGATGGATTGCGCATCCTACATTGCCATCCATTCACCAGAATCCACATCAAGTATTTCTGCAGGAGTTTGTCTCCTAATCCCCCGCCAAGCGCGACAACGGGATCAAGTCATGCAAAGATTTTATCATCTCAGGAGCGCCCAAAATCCGGGCATTCTTTGATATTTAAGTCTCTTTTACGCAGGAGAGATCGAGATCTCAATCTCTCTCCCTCCAGATAAAAGAAACTTAAATAGGGGCATCTGTCATACCCTAATTTTTGACCCCCCTGAGATGACATATCTTCAGGATTTTCATCAAGTCAAAGCAAGTACCCAAAGCAGCCTGACATTCAATCGAGGGTATTCAAAGACAAGAAAACTCAGGCAAAGGATCAATCAATAGAGGGATTAGTCTCTATACAATCATAAGACTCAAAAGCCTCATTATTACACCTATGATTGATTAAGACACCCAGTCATCTAAGCACAGGATTACTCAGATCAACAGACTAGGGTTTGGAGCCTATCAAGGACCAAAATCAGGGATCACTTTTGGGAAACCCTAAAAAGCCCCAGGGAACCATTCAAAGACATCAATCATCTTCAAATAACTCATATGACAAGATCCACTGGACATTACATCTCAGTTCAAAGTCTACAGTCATCATTGTCCTCTGGTCGACAATTAGGGTTTTTGACCTAATTCACCAAGATAGTTGACTTTTAATCAGGGCATGAATCCAAAACTCAAGACATGATTCAAAAATCTCTACTACCTCAATATAATCCATTTACATCATTCATTTGAGGAGAAGATCTTGTTTCTACACAAAAGCCCAAAGATTCACTTTGTCAGGGAAAAGTCAACTGTGAAGGATCATCATTGACTTTTAAGGTTTTTGGTCAAAAAATGACTTTCAAAGATCAATATCATCAATATATGGATATTAAAGTCATTTGACCAAAGAAATTCAAAGAAATTCATCAAGGAGCAAAAAGTCGGGAATTAGGGTTTTTGAGGGCATAGTGAGAACTCAAAATTTCACCTACACAACTCAAAAAACTTCCAACATGAAAGTTGTAGATCTTGCAAAATAAAACAACATCTTACAAAGGAACTTTTTTCAAAAGATCAACCATTTATGAAGTTTTGGAAATTTTGAAGTTTAGGTCATAAACACTTAGAAATTTTTCTAAGTGTTTTAACCTAGTTTTCATCCAACTTTGGGCTCATTTTTCACAAATTTCCCAAATGATTCTGAAGAAGACATAAACTAATGATTTAAAGTAGATGTTTAGGGCTTTCCAAATTGTGTTCAACCTTCTCCAAATTCAATTTGAGCTAAGAGTTATGCTTGTTCAAAGTTGGCCTCATGAAGTAAAATTATAGGTCATGGACACTTTTGGACTTTGCAAATTTTGTGCAAATAACCTCTCTTATGGATGCTACACGACCCATAACACATCTGAAACCATGCCATGCATTCATTTTCACCATGCCATAAGAACTGAAGAAGATTCTAAAAACAAGAACATGTGATTATGTAATGATTACATTTGTGAATTTATGGCAAATTGATGAATCACCCAAGGAATCTTCTCACCAACCAATTAGAGCTCATTTCTGGCTCAGAATTGTCCCCTAAGATTAAACAAAATCGAGGGCTAGGGGATTGATCAAATGGAATCAAAATTCTCATCATTGCATAAGAGATACTTGGAAACTTCCTTCATGGCTAAGAAAGCAAATCAACTTCACTAAGGAAGCTCACTCCTCTGCAGCTATACTGATCCATTTGCCTATAAATACAGATGCATTCCTCATTCAAAAAGACACCAAAGCAACCATATTCCTTGCTTTCTCTTTCTCTTCTCATGTTCATTGTTTTTCAAAGTTCTTTGGCAAGAAGAATCGATTTCTTCAAACCAGAGCTCATCTTTGGGAAGTGAACATTCTAACATCTCAAGGGAGGTCATTTGAGGTGATCCAAGCACCTGGATCACTTCTGTAAGTGGAGGAACACCATTGTTGCTCTCACTTTGGAGCATTTGCAGTTGGAGGTCCATGGAGTAATTCAGGAGGTTCTGAGCCAAGCCAATCATCCAGGCACACTCCTCAGGTCATAGTGAAGCTAACCAGATGGCTGCAGCTCATCTGTAACTCAAGAATCAACACCCTCCATGTTCACTTGAAGCTGAAATCGAGGGAGGTCCATAGAACAATTCAGAAGGATTCAGGCTGTAATAAGCATTCAGTTAGCATCATTGAGTCTCAGGGAAGCTATTGAGATCATTCATTCAAGCCCAGGTGCTCTCCATCATCCTCACGACCTCCATTTTCAGAGGTAAGTTTCTGAACTCCACCTCTTTAATTTAAGTACTCTTAGTGGTAAAGCTCGATTCTATCTTGTTCAGCATCATCAGAGGATTGAAAACCCTCTATCATCATTCATTTATTCATCTTGTGCATCATTTAATTTTAAAATTAGGGTTTATGTGTTCTTCGTGTTCATAATGAAATTCGTTAGTTACACTTAGAATAAATAAATTCTGAGCCCATAATCATGTTCCTTGTCCAAAAACGAGTGAGATTGATGTTTACATCATGCCATTTAGTTGAGAAACCAGAGAGTTAGGAATTTGAAAATCTGAAGCTCGAGGAAGAAGATGAACATGGCGCGCATAAAATTTGAATTTCCTGGCTTATCTGAAAATATAATATATTGAGGGTATATAGTTAACAAGCTGCGCGCGCAGCTCAGTTGGTTAAGTTTTGAAATGTGATCATGAAGGGCGTGGGTTCGAACCTCTCTAGGGCCAAACCAATTTTTTAGCATCCATTTTTATTCTTTTTTTATACAAACTTCACACAATTAATAAACTTATCAAATTAAACCATTTTCACTTCATTTTTCACACACTTGCTATTTAATATACCTACTTTGTGAATAATCAAAAAATCATAAAAAATATTATTTATTTCATGTATTTTAATTAGGTTTAAAATAGTATGTTTTAAATGTTTTCTTAAATACTTTAAAATATATATATTCATTTTGTTTAAACCTAATTACTTTGTGAAGAATTTTATGATAAAACCCTAATTATTTAGGTCTTAATTGGGTATAGATTTCATCTTTGCCTTAATTAAGTTGACTTTTGTCAATATTCAAAATTGTTTTCAATCTCTGATTAAACGGATGATTAGGGTTTTCAAACAACAAAACCTTGCATCATTCCAAATCATTTTTTTTCAAATTGCTTTTACACCAGTACTGTAAAGTACTGGGCCTCTAATAGAGTGTAAGTCCCAAACACCTTCTCTTCTTAGCTTGTTTTCAAAACTGTATTTTCAAAATCTTCTTTCTGTTTTCAAAACATTCTTCTGGTATTTGAAGGGCATTATTCCCGGTGAAACTCTTCAGATACCTATGTGACCTTTGTCCATCTTCACTTCTTCTGTTTTCAAAAACCATTAACTGTTTATCATATATATATTCAACTGTCATCAACAAAACAACAAAAATTACTGTTGAGGCTCTGTACATACTTCTTCAATGGCCTCCACTCCATCCAGGTTAGGCTTTACAAGCTTTCAATTTACAGTCTTTATTTAAATTACTGTCAAATATAAATTGTGCATATATTAGTTTAGAACTACGTTTGAGTATAAACCTTAGGACAGTTAAACTATATATATATTATAGGAATATGACCTAGGATTGAGAATGTCTTCCCGGTGAAGGCTCTTTCCTAATTAGAGATCTGTAGTTCAAACCCCCAAGATGAATTATTCCCGGTGAAACATCTTGGCAAAAACCTTAGAATCCAAATAAATAGGACACATCCACCCAAAGAGGAATTATTCCCGGTGAAACCTCTTACCCATTTGCTTAGAGCCAAAATAAGTTCAAAACCACATAAGCTTTCTCTTGTGCTATAACAAGGACCCTCGATTAGCCTCCTCTTGGGCTTTGTACAAGGACCCACAGGCTTCTTAAAAGCATTTCCAGCTTCCTCTTGAGCTTGTATACAAGGACCCATCAGGTTTCTTATAAACATAGGAACAGGTCTTTAGTCACCTTTTAGCCTACCCTGGTGAGTTTCTTCCAATTTAAACCAGACTTTAAACAAGCTAAGTTTGTCTCAATTTTGCATTGAGTACACCTTTTGGAATGAGAGACATGGACAGTCTCTGTCACCCTTATCTTCATCAATCTTCCTTAGCAGAGTCTAGGATCCATGCTTTGGGCCATCCTCAGCATTGAGTCAGCCTTCATCTTGGGCTTTAAACAAGAAGTCTCCACTAGATAATCTTTCTGCCAATCCTTTCATCCTTTAATAATTAATGGAGTGCTACCCAAATCATTCATTTCAATAAAAACCCCTGGAAAGGGTTAGCCTCCAAAGTCAATTAAAATCAACCTCCATTTCAAAATCCCTGGAAAGGGTTAGCTTCCACACATTCTTTCATTTTTAATCAAAACCCCTGGAAAGGGTTAGCCTCCAAAGTCAATTAATAAAAAATGTCAAAAATAAAGATTCATTTCTCTTAGGAGATAATTTCCCCAAAAGAGTCAAAACCCCTGGAAAGGGTCAGCCTCCAAAAACATGATAAAGTCAGTCTTTTACCAAACAATTTCTCCAGCTGAGTCAAAATCCCTGGAAAGGGTTAGCTTCCAAAGAAAAACAGTCTTTCAATAAATAAAACCTCCTCAGTAGAGTCAAAACCAACAAAAACAGTTAGCCTCAACCTTGGGCTTCATACAAGGCACCAAACAATAAAACTCCCCTGTCAAGAGTCAGCCTCAACCTTGGACATTGTACAAGGCAGATAATAGAGTCTCCCCAGTGAGTTCTTCATCATTCAGTAGCCACAACCTTGGGCTTTGTACAAGGCAGATAAACCATACTTTCATGTGTCAAAGATTCCTAACACATAGGATCTTTTCCCTATAGAGTCATCCATACTCAGTTTATTTAAGAGTCCGCCACAACCTTGGGCTTTGTACAAGGCAGAAAATAATATTTACCCTAGCTAGAGTCAGCCACAACCTTGGGCTTTGTACAAGGCACACAAAATAGAGTCATTCATTCAATTATCCTCAACAGTTAGCCACAACCTTGGGCTTTGTACAAGGCACATAAATAGAGTCTCCCTAAGTAGAGTCAGCCTCAATTCTGGGCTTTGTACAGAACACAAAAATACCCTGTAATTAATCCTCAATGGAGTCATCTCCCAGAGTCAATAATAATTAATTAATCAATCAAAAAGCCTCAAGCTTGGGCCTCATACAAGCCAGCTAAAATCAAATCTTTCATACAGTAGATAGACATAGCTTATCTCTATAGAGAGATATTTTTACTACTCTACCACATTCAAACAAACAAACATTTCAATTTCAATTTCAATCAAAGTCTCCCATTTAGGACTCTGAAAGACATGCTCTGGCACATCCCCAGACTTGTACACTTTCCCTAATTTGGATGAGCATCTTTCTTTCATTTAAGAGGCATCTGACTGGCATACTTGCACACACAAGTAAGGTCCCCCTCTTGAATGAAATGAATCCAGTTATTCTGTCACTCTTTTAAATGTTTGTGGTAGAATAGTACAAATACCTCTCTGTAAAGATGATTTCATGTCTCTTTACTGTAAACAGAGATTTAATTCCAAGCTTCAACCTTGAGCTTCAAGCAAGGCACCAAAAACAATTAATTTCCCTAGTTAGTTCCCCGAACTACATTAAGCTCTGACTTCCACTAGGGATATGTAGGCATGAGGTTCACAAGGAATCTCAGCGAGCTAATAAAATACTAAAAATAGTCAGTCTGTCTGTCTGTCTGTCTTTTCAAATCAAATCAATTCCTTCTCCTAACACAAAGGAGAAACTTTCCCAATCATTAGCAGCAAACACAATCACAATGACACAGAGAAGGTTCCTGTAGAGTACTACAGATATGTAGGGTGTTTAAACACTTCCCTATGTATAACCGACCCCCCGGACTCCAGAATTTCTAGTCTAGGTGAAATCCCCACACTTAGCAAACTCCTAGGGTTTAGTTGAGATCTTTTTTCCCCTTTCCTACTCGTAGGACAAATAAGAAAGTTCGTGTGATATCGTAGGAAGAACTGAAATAAAATTCATCCCACCACGGGCGCATTCTCCTTCCAAATTTCGCGTGAAGGGTTTAGCGTGCCGTCCTCCCAAGTGAAACGGGGAGGTAAAAGAAAACGACACCACAGAAAAATGGCGACTCTGCTGGGGATATAAGTGTTAAAAACCTTGGTTTTTCATCCAAACCAATGGTTGACCTGTTGCTGGTCCAGCCCCAATGAGGAATTAGGGATGCCAAATTCCCCCTCAAACAAGAGAGGTCCTGCCTAACCTCTGTGTCATTTCATGTGATTGTTGCATATATATTTGTTTATTTTGTTTATTCTGTATCGGGAAAGGGCTTGATTCCCCCTTGTGGTGAGAAATCCTATACCCGGATTTGAGTGCAACATAAGATAGGATGGAGGATGTCTTCCCGGTGAAGGCCCTCTAATCTTGGTTTCCAAGTCTACTCTTGGGATTTGCCTGGCTGGTTGTGATTAACTGCGCCACTGCATTCCGAGACTGATTTGTACCAGGAGGACCTAGAAACACATTAACCCCACTTAAAGCCTTTTTTTAGGACGTAGAGCGGTGATTACGGAAGTAATTGTCACGCAGATACTACACTCAGAGAAAACTCTCTTATAGATACCAATCAACGTATCTTTAAGGTTGAGCAAAAACTCTGAGACCCCTAGAACCCGTTCTACAGGTACAAAAATCCTTAACCTTAGTTTACCATTGGGGCGGGGATTGCGTTTGGACTTCATGACCACTATACCCTTCAACGCCATGTTTGTTTAAAAACTCTTGTGTGTGCATTCATGCATTCATGCATCATTCATTAATAAACAACTAAAAAACAAAAAGAGTCTTTTTCGAGTCGTTTTTCAAGGAAACTAAATAACGAACGTTTTGAACTTCATAGAAAGAGAGAAACGGAGAAAGGACTTAAGGATCTATACCATGGATTACGGAAGAAAGAGAGCTAGGAAATACACCTTCAAGATTCCCCAGGTCGAGGAACTGGGAAAGCTCGGAAAACTGGTGGTCAACCCCCAGGCTTTCAAGGAGAAGTATGGAAAACTTCTGCCTTTGCTCAATACCAACATGGTGGATGGGATCCTTCCCACCTTGGTACAGTTTTACGATCCAACGTATCACTGCTTCACCTTTCCAGATTATCAGCTCATGCCTACGTTAGAGGAGTACTCTCGTCTGATTGGAATACCCGTGTACGCGCAAGATCCGTACTCCGGTTTGGAAAAGAATCCTGACGACATTATCATTGCTGCAGCTACTCCTTTGAACAAAGTCGACATTAGAACTCATATGGTGAGTAGAGGAGGAATTCAAGGATTGCCCTCCAAATTCCTGTTTGATCAAGCTCGGTACTTCGTCAGCATCCAAGATATGAGCGCTTTTGAGGAAATCTTGGCTTTGCTTATCTACGGATTGTTTTTGTTCCCTAACATTAACGATTTCGTCGACATCAACGCAATTAAGATCTTCTTAATTGGAAATCCAGTTCCAACCTTGCTTGCGGATGCTTATCACTCTGTGCATTCAAGAAACCTGCAGCGAGGAGGATTAATCACATGCTGCATACCGTTGTTATACGAATGGTTCGTTTCACACCTACCAAAGTCTAGCACTTTCTGGAATATGAGGGATGGCCTTTACTGGTCACAGAAAATCATGTCTCTCACTCATACAGACATTGATTGGTGTAGTCCTGACAACGACGAAACCAAGATCATCTTCAGTTGCGGAAGTTTTCCCAACGTACCCCTTATTGGAACTAAGGGAGGAATCAGCTACAATCCAGCTTTAGCCCGTCGTCAATACGGCTATCCCATGAAAAATATACCAAGTAACATCCAATTGGAAGGTCTGTTCTTCAAGAACATCGACGATCATGGCAACATGCTGAAGAAGGAAATTGTCCAAGCCTGGCGTCTTGTTCACAGCAAGGGGAGAAGATTGTTGGGAAAACATCTTTGCATCTCCCTAGATCCTTACCTTCAATGGGCACGCGTCAGAGCATTCAAGCTCAGGATGCCGTATCAACATCAAGAACCTATTCCCCTAAGGGAACCAATTTACCTTTTCTCCACCGATGTTGAAAAACTGCAAGCGGCATTAAACAAAGTATGCCAAGAAAGGAATGCTTGGAGGAACAAGTATCGAATTGTCAACACGGAAAATGTTGAGATTCAAAACATCCTAAGAAGGAAGGATGAGTTACTTGAAGTGCTCGATCGACAAGTGACACAATCGTCACTTTCTCATCATATCCCTCCTGCTTCCTGGATCATCGATCAGCTCACGTCAGAGAACGCTCAGCTCAAGAAACAGAAGAAGATGTTAGAACGTGAAGTCGGCTCTTCATCAAAGTTTTAGAGTCCTTTCTCTCAGTTTCTCTGTATTTCCATTTTTCAAAGTGTGTAAAAACGGCGTTTTCGCTTAATTAATAAAAGTTTGATGTTTCATAACGTAATTATGGCGTTTCCTTGAAAAATAATAACTTAATTGCATATCATACATCGCTTTAGTCGTACGCACTGACACGAGAATTGTCGCGGATCTAATTGTCACTTTCCTTTCTCCAGAAAGAGAGGAGGAGAAGGAGGTGAACCAAGACTTTCAAGCTGTCTCATCCATACAACACTCGTTCAAGTCGCAAGAAAAGAATGGAAGACTTTGAGCAAGAGAATGAAGAACTCAGAGAAGAGATTAATACTCTCAAAGGTACTGTTGAAAGACTCAATAGTATGGTAGAAGCCCTGGTAGTTGCGCAGAATCGACCAACGCCAGAAGAACCACAAAGGACTGTGGTTTCCGAGATTGTTTCTACTCCCATTCCTCAGTATACCATGCCGCCTGATCGACCTTGGGGCATGCCGTATAACTTTACTCCAGAAGGGTACATACCTCCAGCTTCTGAAGCTCCAAAAGTCACCATGGATATGCGTCCACCGGAGGGTTACAAACCTCTGGAAATTGAAGTTCCAAGAGCAACGGCAATGGGTTTCGCACAACAGAATGCTGAGATACCGAGATCTGCTGTCATGGCTTCTCCACAGCCCATTATGCATACTTTTCCCCCACAGGGCGGACAAGTATATCATCACGCTCCCAGTGAGGACGCTGGCGTGTATGAAAGATTGGACGAGTTCCAGGAACAGTTTCTGCAAATGCAGAAGGAACTCAAGACTCTCCGAGGACAAGATCTATTTGGAAAGAATGCTGCAGACCTCTGTCTGGTTCCAAATGTCAAGATTCCTCACAAATTCAAAGTACCAGAATTCGAGAAGTACAAAGGGAATTCATGCCCACAAAGTCATCTTGTGATGTACGCTCGAAGAATGTCAACTCAGACTGATAATCAACAATTGCTCATTCATTATTTTCAAGACAGCCTGACTGGTGCTGCACTCAAATGGTACATGAACTTGGACAGTTCAGAGATTCGTACTTTTCGAGACCTCGGAGAGGCCTTCGTCAAACAGTATAAGTACAATCTGGATATGGCTCCCGACAGAGATCAACTCCGGGCCATGACTCAAAAGGATAGAGAAAGCTTCAAGGAATACGCTCAGAGATGGCGTGAAGTTGCTGCTCAAATCTGTCCACCACTTGAAGAGAAAGAAATGACAAAAATCTATCTCAAAACTTTGAGTCCATTTTACTACGGACGAATGGTTGCAAGTGCACCAAGTGACTTTACTGAGATGGTAAACATGGGTGTACGTTTAGAAGAAGCAGTTCGAGAAGGACGCTTGAACAAAGAACCAGAATCTTCTGTTGGTCCAAGGAAGTATGGAAGTTCTTTCCAGAAGAAAAAGGATCAAGATGTCAGCAATGTCTTGCACAAAATCAAGAAGAAATTCCAACCTCAAGTTGCAACAATAACTCCGGTTGTTAACTCAGCGCCAGCTTATCAACCTCAGGTTTCGCAACAACAAACTCAACAAAGGTCGCAGCAACCTCAGCAGCAGGTTCGACCTCCAAATTACAACAATCGGGCTCCAAGGTATCCTGCCTTTGACCCCGTACCAATGCCGTATGCAGAATTGTTTCCAACATTACTGGCAAAAGGACTCATTCAGACAAGGAGTCCTCCAAATCCTACAAACAGTTCCTCACCATGGTATAAGGCTGACCAATCTTGTCCCTATCATCAGGGGGCACCAGGTCACAATATTGAGAACTGTTTCTCTTTCAAGATTGACGTCCAACGATTAGTGAAAAGCGGAATGCTATCCTTCAAAGATACTAATCCAAACGTCCAAGCAAATCCTTTGCCGCAGCACAAAGAAGCTTCAGTAAATCTGATAGATCAACACTCCAATGTCATTCAAATCTACGACATTCGTCAGATAGGGGAAAATCTTGTCAAGATGCACGCTAGACAAGCTGGGTACGGTCATGTACCACCTCACAACTACTTCACATGTGAAATTTGTCCAAAGAATAATCAAGGATGTGCCGTAGTTCAAGCTGCATTACAAGAACAAATGGACTTAGGATGGACTCAACATATCCGAGTCAGAACTGAACATGACATCAACATGGTTCAAGGATGTCCAGGAGAATACAAAATCTACAAAGTTGAAGACCTTGAAGGATCGGTAGTCAGGTTCCACAAAACTTTAAATGGACTTGCCTACTTTGGAACAGGTTTCCACGCTTACAGTAGATGCAAAATCTGTCGAAGAAATTCACGAGGATGTTTGCGTGTTCGCAACGACATTCAGAAGTTGATGGATGATAATACCATTACTGTTCTTGCCAACAGAGAAGATGACGAAGTCTTTACCGTATCTCCTCAAATTAATCAAGATGAACCTATGCAAGTTAAGTATGATAGCAGGAAGACAGCAGTTGCACCACTTACCAGGTCCTGTACCGTATGAGTCCAGCAAAGCTATACCATACAAGTACAACGCTACATTCATTGAAAATGGTAAGGAAATACCATTACCGTCTGTTGTCAACATTGCTGATGTTAGTCGAGTCACCAGAAGTGGACGAGTCTTCAACAGAACAACGGAAAATGTGGAGAAACCTTCGGAGGAAGTACCACATAGGCAAGATAATCATCCGACCAATGCTGTTCAAGCGAAAGAAAATGATGAGATCTTGAAGTTAATCCAGAGGAGTGAATACAACATTGTAGATCAATTACTACATACTCCGTCTAGGATTTCTGTCCTTTCCCTGCTATTGAGTTCTGAAGCTCATAGGGAAGCTCTACAGAAAGTTTTGGAGCAAGCTTTCGTAGAACCAAGTGTTACTATAAGCCAATTCAACAACATCGTTGCCAACATCTCCGCGGGAACTAACCTAAGTTTCTGTGACGAAGATCTTCCTGAAGAAGGAGTGGACCACAATCTTCCACTTCATATCTCAGTTGGCTGCATGGGTGATACACTCACAGGAGTCCTAATAGACAATGGATCCTCTCTCAACGTCATGCCTAAATCAACATTGTCAAGATTATCTTTCGAAGATTACCCTCTAAGAAAAAGTCATGTCATCGTCAAAGCATTTGATGGATCAAGGAAGTCAGTTTTCGGAGAAGTAGATCTTCCCATAACTATTGGACCTCAGACGTTCAAAATCACTTTCCAAGTTATGGATATTCCAGCACAATACAGTTGTTTGCTAGGTCGCCCATGGATTCATGAGGCTGGGGCAATTACTTCAACACTTCATCAGAAACTGAAGTTCATAAGAAATGACAAATTGGTAACCGTATGTGGAGAACGAGCTCTGATCGTCAGCAACCTGTCATCATTCTCCGACATAGAACCAAAAGAAGTTGTTGGAACTAAATTCCAAGCACTTTCCTTAGACAAAGGAAAGGAGAAAGCAGCGTCTATTTCTTCATACAAAGATGCAATCCAAGTTATAAAGGATGGCACTACCTGTGGTTGGGGGCACATTAATATTCCTACCAACAACAAGAACAGAACAGGAATTGGATTCTTTCCAACATCATCGAAAGCTATCCCAGGGATTGAGGTAGTTCTCCTAATTCAAGAAACTTTCTGCAGTGGAGGTTTTCTTCAACCTGTTCAACAAACTGTCAATACCATCGGTACGGAAAACACCGATGAAGAGGAATGGTTATCCTATCTTAACAAAGCGGGATACATCTCCCTATCAGAGTCTGAATCACCTTGTTATTATCCGACTAAAGGATCTGAAAGTAAGACTCAACCAAGCAGTGATGAAGTTACTGACAGCTTCACCACCAGAAGTCATGGTTCATCAGAAGAAGTTCCTCCTATCCCCGAAGAGACTTGGGATACATTAGGAGAACCAAGCGGAAAATTCGACTACATGGTGAAATACTCCGCTCCTGAAAGTTCAAGAATCTCTCTTGAAGACATTGTTCCAACTGGATGGAACATTGATTATGAGTACCTCTCTCAGCCAAAAGAGATGTATAACCCTTGCTATTCATCATCATCTACTGGTGAAATCATCATTGAGGATTATATCCCCAAGTCACCTTCCGAGGCTACGGATCTAGAGTTCACATATCTAGTCAATGCCATCTTGGGAGAAGAGCAAGACCAAAATACAGAAGAGGACGATCTCGAAAGTGTCTCCGACAACGAGTCTCTCCATTCAGAAGATTGGAAGTTTCCTCAAAAGAAAGTTCGACATACTCCACTCGAAAATGGGTATGCTCACACCGCTCAGTCTGCCGAAGTAGAAGAAGATCGTCTGAGTGTTGCAAAGACAGTGGTTGGTAAATCAAGACCTACCACAGACCAGCTTAAGCCTAAGGTTCCAGATTACTTAGTGCACAATGGGGTTCGCCACTGTCATACCCTAATTTTTGACCCCCCTGAGATGACATATCTTCAGGATTTTTCATCAGGTCAAGACAAGTACCCAGAGCAGTCATTTCTCCATCTGGTACCTAATCGAGGATGCTCAAAGACAAGAAAGCTCAGGCAAAGGATCAATCAATACAAAGACTAGTCTCTAATACAATCATGGGGCTCAAAAACTTCACTTTTCTCATCTATGATTGATTAGACATCCAGTCATATGAGTACAGGTTTACTCAGGTCACCAGACTAGGGTTTTGAGCCTATCAAGGACTGAAATCAGGGATCACATTTGGGAAACCCTAAAAAACCTCAGAGGATCATTCAAAGACATCAATCATCTTCAAATAACTCATATTACAAGATCTACTGGACATCACACTTCAATTCAAAGTCTACAGTCATTATTCTCACATGGTCGACAAATTAGGGTTTTGACCTAATTCACCAAGATAGTTGACTTCTGATCAGGGCATGAATCCAAAACTCAAAGACATGATTCAAGGATCTCTACTACCTCCATATAATCCATTTATATCATCCATTTGGGGGGAAGATCTTATTTCTACACAAAAGCCCAAAAATTCACTTTGTCAGGAAAAAGTCAACTGTGAAGGATCATCATTGACTTTTAAGGTTTTTGGTCAAAAAATGACTTTCAAAGATCAATATCATCAATATATGGATGTCAAAGTCATTTGGCCAAAGAAATTCAAAGAAATTCATCAAGGAGCGAAAAGTCGGGAATTAGGGTT
>NC_081180.1:68100370-68122870 GCF_029867415.1 Vicia villosa
AAGGTTCTCTTTGGACTATCGGTTACTATCCCTAGCACTTTGGAGATTCGGACTTATGGACCTAGTACCTCTGGACTCATTCTATTACTATCCTGTGATTGTTCTGTCTGTCTGGCATTGTTCTGTTGTATGTTTATGTGTGCAGGTACTTCCTTGAAAGCCCTTGATGGTTAATTCCAAGGCATTGATATAAGGATTTTACACGAAAACAGCCGTTACTCTGCCCGATTTTCGTCAGAATCTTAATGTGCTTAATGAAAAGTGGTGCTAAGACAATAAGTTCATCTGGATCCCCAAGTGTTAATGTGTTGGTGTTGATAATTCCAAAGGATGGGAAATCCACCTTGACTCTTAATGTCAAGTGTTGGCTTCTTACTTGGTTAGACCGTTTCTTTCCTTAGCTTTTATTTTACGCAATAGGATAGCCTCTTCATCTCCTCCCATTCTTAAATTTTCAAAATCTTCTCCCTTTTTCCAAAATATTCTTATGTTTGCAATCTTTTCAAAACTTTTTTTCTTAAAAATATCTTTCGCCCTTAGTGGCTTTTCTTCAAAAGTTTAGACACCGTTAATTGTCGAAACGAGTGGTTATACCCCACGATTTTGAAATTGATTGATAATAACAAGATCTTTTCCGCGTGAGAGAGCTAGTGGCATACTCGTTGATTTTATCCGAGTTGGAGCCCTTCTTTCATTTGCGATGCAAAGAACTTGTTTGTTCTCATGCTCAAGATCAATGGCTGAGTATTTCTCTCTAACGACAACAAAGTGTTTATTCGTTTTAAAAACGTTTTTCCCAAAAGCGGAACTACATTAGCTCTGACTTCTCCATTGCACCGAGGAGGTATGTAGGCCCAAAGCTTAACGCTTTGCCGAGCTTATTTTAAAAATAAAACAAACCCTTTTTAGCACACACACACAGATTTTCAAAAAGGTTCCCGTGGAGTACCACGGATATGAGGGGTGCTTTAAACCTTCCCCTCATATAATCAACACCCGTACCTGAGATCTCTTTCTTGTTTTAAAAACAAAACTTTGGGTTTTACGTTCTTTTCCCTTTTCCTTTGAAAAAATAAAGCGCGGGTGGCGATTTCAAACGGAATATTGATTCGAGTCAATCTCATGGCTTCGATATCAGATTTTCCCCGCTACAGAAAAATGGCGACTTCACTGGGGATCCGGTTTTAAGTGTGTTAAGCCTATTTTTGTTTGTCTGTGTGTTTTTATCTGTATATATTGTTGTGTGCTTTGTTTGTTTATTTTCTTTTTTTTTTCTTTTTTGTGCTCGATGGTTCCTCTGTGATGAGACAAAGTTCTAACCCGAACTTTGGTGAGTAACTTGAGATAGGAGGTGGTAAGACCAATAGTCGCATGTCAGGAGCAATCCTTACCATGAGCGTCATATGGTGGAACCCCAATCAGTGGAGGCCTCATGGAAGGTAGTAGAGGTTGTTGCGAACCATCGTGATAACGCTATTACTTTCAATAGTGAGTGTCCGTAGAAGCTGAATGGCCTAGAACCCATTTAACCCATCTAAGCCTTTTTAGGATGTAGCGCAGAAACAAGGTCAAGTACCAATTTGAGCTTGTTGTCATGCGATGCTACGCTCAGACGAGGTCTTTTTAGGCATATTATTGGCGCCCATGAGCAATTGTGCGTGCCGGTAATATCCAATAGAAGATTGAAAACTCTGGGAACCTTTGTAGAACCCGATTGGCAGGTACAAAATTCCCTAGATCATACCTTTTGGGATGGTTGGACCCATGGCTCCATGCTCGTGATGTCGAACCTTTGAACTATGATCTTATGTGACCTTGCGCGCTCTTGGTTGTGGTTGATGCATAAAACCATGCATTCATGCATCCATGAAAACTCTTTTTCTTTTGGTTTTCAAGGAACTTAGACGTCTTTCCTTGTAAACATCATAAGTTTCATCAAACTCAATGGATCTTGAGTGTTGATGGGGTGAAAACTCTAATCCACCAAAATGGATGATTGATTTTGATGATAACTTAATCGAAGCTTTAGTCCAATGTTGAGTGTTTTCAAGTTAATATCTCAAGTTCCTTGAAACTCAGATAAAAAAAACAAATTATGTGCATTGCATGCATCATTCTGCATTTGGCCCTGCTTTCTAAAGAAATTCTCCAGAGCCTCATTTCCTTTCTCCTGGTATCATCAGTACAACACTCTTGCTAAGAAGAAATGGAAAGTATCAAACAAGAGATTCTTGAGCTCCGTGAAGAGGTGGTTACTCTGAAGGCTGGTATGAAGCATCTAACTACTCTGGTTGAGGCTCTAGTTGCTGCCCAAGTCAATCCTCCTATGATGAAAGAAAGGATGGCAAAGGTCTTTCTTGAAACTCTGAACTCGTTCTTTCCCAAGGGGACGGTAGTCAGTACACCTGCTGACTTCCACAGAGAGGTGGATATGAATGCGCTTCTACAAAAGGATGTCCGAAAGGAATGTCTGTTTGAAGAAGGTAACTCAGCTGGTAGTGTGAAGAAGTTTGATAATGACTTTTCAAAGAAGATAATCAGGGGAGGAAACAATCATCATCAACATCAGAATGTTTCCTATGTCATTCATGTATCCAATTCAGTTCATGCAATTCCAGATTATCAGCAGAGTACTCGTCAACAAGATTCTCCACCGAACGAGCAAAATCAACCTCAAAAGGGGAATTTTGATCCTATCCCCATGACTTACGCAGAATTGTTCCCTGCTCTAATTCATAAAAATTTGGTTCAGACAAGGTCACCACCTCCAATTCCAGAGAAGATTCCTTGGTGGTACAATGCTAATGTCACTTGTGCTTTTCATCAGAATGCTCCTGGACATGACTTAGATAATTGTTGGCCTCTAAAAAATGAAGTTCAAAGATTAATCCATGCTGGTATTTTGACTTTCCAAGATGTTGGTTATGATGTTCAAGCCAATTCTTTGCCAAAGCATGATTGAATCACTATTGATGGTAGCCTGAAGCTCGAAAGATGTTTCGTTCAGCATATGCCAAGATGGAGAGAGTTTTTCTCAGTTTTTAGTATTCTTATTGATTTCCATTTGTAATATTTCTTGTTTTTCAATGCATTTTTTGCATGTAGAAACTTGTTTATTTTTGAATGTTAATGCTAACACAATGATAATGTTTGTCTTGAAGTAATTCATTCGTTTCACTCATGTTTATTTGTTTTTATGCATTATGATACCAATTGCTTTTGCCAAACTCTTGCTTATGCAAAGATTGGAGGGAGGATGATGATCTGAAAACGCAAAATTTCTGGTTGTATGCTTTTGAATAAGACCCTGCTGATGATGTACAGGCATTGTTTCAAATTCCCATATCCAAGGTCATGGGGAACAATTCTGCGTAAGTCATGGGGATAGGATCAAAATTCCCCTTTTGAGGTTGATTTTGCTCGTTCGGTGGAGAATCTTGTTGACGAGTACTCTGCTGATAATCTGGAATTGCATGAACTGAATTGGATACATGAATGACATAGGAAACATTCTGATGTTGATGATGATTGTTTCCTCCCCTGATTATCTTCTTTGAAAAGTCATTACCAAACTTCTTCACACTACCAGCTGAGTTACCTTCTTCAAACAGACATTCCTTTCGGACATCCTTTTGTAGAAGCGCATTCATATCCACCTCTCTGTGGAAGTCAGCAGGTGTACTGACTACCGTCCCCTTGGGAAAGAACGAGTTCAGAGTTTCAAGAAAGACCTTTGCCATCCTTTCTTTCATCATAGGAGGATTGACTTGGGCAGCAACTAGAGCCTCAACCAGAGTAGTTAGATGCTTCATACCAGCCTTCAGAGTAACCACCTCTTCACGGAGCTCAAGAATCTCTTGTTTGATACTTTCCATTTCTTCTTAGCAAGAGTGTTGTACTGATGATACCAGGAGAAAGGAAATGAGGCTCTGGAGAATTTCTTTAGAAAGCAGGGCCAAATGCAGAATGATGCATGCAATGCACATAATTTGTTTTTTTTATTTGAGTTTCAAGGAACTTGAGATATTAACTTGAAAACACTCAACATTGGACTAAAGCTTCGATTAAGTTATCATCAAAATCAATCATCCATTTTGGTGGATTAGAGTTTTCACCCCATCAACACTCAAGATCCATTGAGTTTGATGAAACTTATGATGTTTACAAGGAAAGACGTCTAAGTTCCTTGAAAACCAAAAGAAAAAGAGTTTTCATGGATGCATGAATGCATGGTTTTATGCATCAACCACAACCAAGAGCGCGCAAGGTCACATAAGATCATAGTTCAAAGGTTCGACATCACGAGCATGGAGCCATGGGTCCAACCATCCCAAAAGGTATGATCTAGGGAATTTTGTACCTGCCAATCGGGTTCTACAAAGGTTCCCAGAGTTTTCAATCTTCTATTGGATATTACCGGCACGCACAATTGCTCATGGGCGCCAATAATATGCCTAAAAAGACCTCGTCTGAGCGTAGCATCGCATGACAACAAGCTCAAATTGGTACTTGACCTTGTTTCTGCGCTGCATCCTAAAAAGGCTTAGATGGGTTAAATGGGTTCTAGGCCATTCAGCTTCTACGGACACTCACTATTGAAAGTAATAGCGTTATCACGATGGTTCGCAACAACCTCTACTACCTTCCATGAGGCCTCCACTGATTGGGGTTCCACCATATGACGCTCATGGTAAGGATTGCTCCTGACATGCGACTATTGGTCTTACCACCTCCTATCTCAAGTTACTCACCAAAGTTCGGGTTAGAACTTTGTCTCATCACAGAGGAACCATCGAGCACAAAAAAGAAAAAAAAAAGAAAATAAACAAACAAAGCACACAACAATATATACAGATAAAAACACACAGACAAACAAAAATAGGCTTAACACACTTAAAACCGGATCCCCAGTGAAGTCGCCATTTTTCTGTAGCGGGGAAAATCTGATATCGAAGCCATGAGATTGACTCGAATCAATATTCCGTTTGAAATCGCCACCGCGCTTTATTTTTTCAAAGGAAAAGGGAAAAGAACGTAAAACCCAAAGTTTTGTTTTTAAAACAAGAAAGAGATCTCAGGTACGGGTGTTGATTATATGAGGGGAAGGTTTAAAGCACCCCTCATATCCGTGGTACTCCACGGGAACCTTTTTGAAAATCTGTGTGTGTGTGCTAAAAAGGGTTTGTTTTATTTTTAAAATAAGCTCGGCAAAGCGTTAAGCTTTGGGCCTACATACCTCCTCGGTGCAATGGAGAAGTCAGAGCTAATGTAGTTCCGCTTTTGGGAAAAACGTTTTTAAAACGAATAAACACTTTGTTGTCGTTAGAGAGAAATACTCAGCCATTGATCTTGAGCATGAGAACAAACAAGTTCTTTGCATCGCAAATGAAAGAAGGGCTCCAACTCGGATAAAATCAACGAGTATGCCACTAGCTCTCTCACGCGGAAAAGATCTTGTTATTATCAATCAATTTCAAAATCGTGGGGTATAACCACTCGTTTCGACAATTAACGGTGTCTAAACTTTTGAAGAAAAGCCACTAAGGGCGAAAGATATTTTTAAGAAAAAAAAGTTTTGAAAAGATTGCAAACATAAGAATATTTTGGAAAAAGGGAGAAGATTTTGAAAATTTAAGAATGGGAGGAGATGAAGAGGTTATCCTATTGCGTAAAATAAAAGCTAAGGAAAGAAACGGTCTAACCAAGTAAGAAGCCAACACTTGACATTAAGAGTCAAGGTGGATTTCCCATCCTTTGGAATTATCAATACCAACACATTAACACTTGGGGATCCAGATGAACTTATTGTCTTAGCACCACTTTTCATTAAGCACATTAAGATTCTGACGAAAATCGGGCAGAGTAACGGCTGTTTTCGGGTAAAATCCTTATATCAATGCCTTGGAATTAACCATCAAGGACTTTCAAGGAAGTACCTGCACACATAAACATACAACAGAACAATGCCAGACAGACAGAACAATCACAGGATAGTAATAGAATGAGTCCAGAGGTACTAGGTCCATAAGTTCGAATCTCCAAAGTGCTAGGGATAGTAACCGATAGTCCAAAGAGAACCTTATGTGTTTTTTAGATTTTGGTTGTTTATTAGTGTTTTAGCATAAAAGTAAAGTATGGTCCAAGTGGACAAAAGGAAAATAGCGGAAGCATAAACATATGTCCAAGTGGACAAAGGGAAAATAGCGGAAGCATAAACATATGTCCAAGTGGACAAAGGGAAAATAGCGGAATTATAAACGTCCAAATGGACAAAGAGAAAATGGCGGGATGTAAATATGATGAAATGATAAAATAAAGCGATAAAGCGAGAAATATAAAGAGCGGTATAATAAATGGCGGAAATTAAAGTTAGTTGTTAGATGTTAAAGATAACCATCTTGAAACTTGTCAAGTATGTTATCAAAGTTAGTAATGAAGATCGATGGTGAGTGAATGATGTACTCGGATTTAAATTCAATGGAGGTTTATCAGAAGCTTGATAAAAATCATAGCGACTACACGATAAATACCTCCACAAGTCTTAAATCACCGCATACAATTCTCTTCCATATTTGATCTTTTATCGAGTCGGGACAAATGTAGGATAACTCTCCATGTATCAAGATCATCAATCAAAAGAAATAAGAAGGAGAAGAAGAAATGATCTAGCCTTTATCAAGAATCCATAGAATTCTCAAGATATCAAGACTTTCATCGATCAAGAGAAAATAAGATGAAAAAAGATAAGAATGAAAACAAATTGATCTAGTCTTTATCAAGAATCCATAGAATTCTCAAGATGTCAAGACTTTCATCGATCAAAAGAAAGTAAGATGAAAAGATAAGAATGAAAACAAATTGATCTAGTCTTCATCAAGAATCCATAGAATTCTCAAGATATTAAGACTTTCATCGATCAAAAGAAAAATAAGATGAAAATAAGAATGAAAACACAAAAGATAATCAACTCACACTATCATTAATATCATTCATCCATTTTGGTGGATTAGGTCATTTCAAACCTATCAACACCCTAGATCCAATGATATTAATGAAGTGTAGGAAGAAGGAAGCCAAAACAAGCACAAAAAAGGCAAAAAACCACATTCTGCCTGCTGGAAATCGATTTCATGCAGGGGGAAATCGATTTCCATAGTGCAGTTTTCAAAAAAAACAAGTTACGTTCAGCAGGAAATCGATTTCAGCCTTAAGGAAATCGATTTCCTCAGTGTAAAAATCAGCAAAAACAGCATTTAGAGGCATAAAACTTGACTTGAACAAATGTACAAACACCTTATGATCAAACATCAATTGGAGCACGAATTTTCCATCAAATCACCATCAAATAGCACCAATATAGCATCAAAGATGCATCACACACAAGCAACAAAGATCTACATCATGATATACAAAAAGGATGAAGAAAATTTACCAAATCTTGAACAAAACTTGGATCTACTTCAAGAATCACCAACACAAATCTTGATCTCTCAACAATTGAAGAAAAAAGAGTGAAATAGATGGTGGTTTAGCTCAAAGTTTGTGAGGTTCAAGATGTGACTCACAAACTTTATGAAAGAACAAAGAGCTTTGGTGAATTTGGTAGGGATGAGGAGAGAAATTGCAAGGGGTTTTTTGGCTCTCAAAGCTTGAGAAATGAGAGAGTAGTGGTCTCTATTTATAGGATTGGAGCAAGAGTAGTGGCAAATTGGTCTTTTTGTATTTGGTGATTAACTTGTGTTTAATTGGTGATTAAAGTGGCAATTAAATGGTAAAAAGTGGTAAAATGGGGTTTAATGAAGAGAATTATTTTGATGAGGTGGAAAATTGGTGAAATGACAAAGATGGTCAAAGAAAATAGGTGCCAAAATCAAATCAAGCTTCCCTCTCTATTTTTTTTGAATTTCGCCTTAAGGAAATCGATTTCCCCAGGAGTGAAATCGATTTTACTCTGTTCCAGAAGAGAAATTGGCGCAAAATACACTAGGGAAATCGATTTACCCAGGAGGGAAATCGATTTCATGCTGTCCAGAATGTGATTTTGTTGAAGATTGCTGCAGGGAAATCGATTTACCCAGTAGGGAAATCGATTTCATCAGTCAAAAATGTGAAAAATGCCTTGCTTATTGCATGTCTTGGCTTGGTACCTACAAAACAAAAGCCTACAAAGAAACAAAGCAATATTTTTGGTATTTGGGTTAGTATAGTATGCATACAAGGTAAACAATCATTAGTGCTTGATGGTCCCTCTTATTGATGAGGTGAGTGCAACACCATGAACAAAACTTCCAAGTGAAGCTCTTGATTAGTGATTGGGATATGAATGATATAGGATCTTAGGGTCAAAAATTGGGGTATGACAGCGTCATAGTTATATCCTTGTCCTATGGCTACTCATTATGGGGAATGCTTGGTAACATCTTCCTCATAATGGGTGAAGACGTATAAAAGAATTGTCATTGGCCGCCTTTTCTTTTTGACAAACTGCTCTTGAAGGTAGTCAATTTTTCTATTTAGGTAGAGCGACCACTTTACGTATTATTGTATGTCTGGTTTTGAATCATAAGGCTTTGAAGTGGAGTTATAGGCACATTAGAAGAGTGACAATTCATCTCACGTTCTCATCTCATCCCGATTTTGTATTGGGTTTAGTATGTGTTGGCGTGAAAGGTCTTTAGTATTGGGGTTAATGCTCATGCGTTATTGCGTTAGGCCAAACTTACATCCTTTTAAAATTATACTAACCCATAACCTCCTAAGGATGAAAGTTGTGAGAGCAAGATGCTTAAAAGCATTATCCGGGTTCACTTTCATTGATTCATTCTAAACTTGGTTTTTTTAATAAAGGAAAGTAATTGAATAAAATATGAAAAACAAAAAGGATGAAGACATAAAGCCTGACCCATCAAACAACTAGCAAAAATGATTGTTGGACATACTAAACCTATTCCGTAAAAAACTTTCAAAAGTACAAATAGAAAGTGAATCTTGCCAAATGTCATAATTAGGGGGGAATAGGACAGCCGACTAACAGGGGCCTACGACCCAGCCTACATAGGCCTAAGTCAGGCCAGACTTTTTATGTAAATAGAAAAGGCCTAGGCTTTTTTATAAGCCTATTCAGCTAAAAAGGATAGGCCACAGGTCATATAAAAAGTATTTTAAGTCTATGAGTCCGACCTATTTAAATATATATGAATAATTTTATTATTATCATATTGTATTTTGTACTTTGAATTAAAATATAAAAATAAATCTTAGTTATCTTGAAGAAATTATAAAAATAAGATGAAAAAAAATTATGAGCAATGTCATAAGTTGCTTCCATAAGTTCTCTCAAACAAATAGTATCACAAAATTTATGCTACTAGGTAAACCCAAATAAGCCAATGCAAACAAACATTTAATCTCACTGATGTTTTAATTTATTAGTCTATATATAAAGTTAAGTTGAATGAATTATTTACAAATGTTCAAATGAAATAGGCTTTTCAGTAGGCTAATAGACCAATCAGGCTTTCAAAAAGGCCAAACTCAGACCAAAAAAATAAGCCTACGATAGACTACAGGTCAGACTCAGGCTTTGAATTTTTTAGCAGGCTAGGCTCAGGCTTGGGGAAGCCTAGCTCAGCCCAGTCTATTCCCACCCTTAGTCATAATCAACAAAAAAAACCTCATATTGGTTAATCTATCCGCACATGCATTTGTCTTTCTGAAAGATATCTTGAATATAAAGGAAAATGTAGTGTGTAAAGTATTCTTCTATTTGGTTAAAAGATGTTAAGGGACAATATTCATATTGAAAAATGCACAAATTGCAAAAACCAAGTCAGTTTCAAGTCAAAGATATCTCAAATTCCTTCTATTAGCATATTCGATAGCTACCACGATTCCATAAAATTCAACTTGAAAGGAGTGCAAACTTCAATTTTAGTTGAGAAAGCTCCCAAAATTGTTCATTTAGTATCTCTAAATAAGTCACCATAAGTTAATTTTATAGGATTTCCTCGTGAAGTTTCATCTATATTACACTCAATCCAATTATGATTAAGAAAATAACAGTTAACTTGTATAATTTATACGTAGGAGGATATTGACAGTTGATGTCAAAACATATGATAATTATAAATTCAAAAATACTTTATTCTCACTTCTAATGATACATAACAAATGACAATTGTGTTCACCAGTCAAACAATTAAAAAATATATATTTTGTTGTTAATTGTTAATATGTCTTTTATAAATACTTTACATTAATTTAAAAAGAAATATAAATCGTACAAGCGAATATAAGACATATGTTATCATACATATATACTTTTTTTTATATTGTCATTTATATCTATAACTATATATAAAGAGGATACATGTTTTTGGACTGACTCTTTTTTCATTCCTATTATACCCTCTATAATTCAATTATTTAATTTATTTTTTATTAAAAAAATTAAAAACACGAACAAGTTGTTTACTCACTAGAAATTCAATAACCGCAAAAAAAAAAACTACTGCAAGTTATTAGGTGGTTTTTTAACCACATTTATAACAAAAACTTTTGAAGTTATTAGCTATTTCTTAATGAAGGTCCGGGATGAGTAGATATAACCATTACAACCAAATTACTACCCTAATTTATTTTATTAATGCCATCAATTTCTATAATTACATAGCAATTTGGAATTTTATTCTTCTACTGCATTAGCAATTTGTATCCTTTGTGTCATATTATTATGGACAAATTGCTACCATAATTGACATTAACAAAATTTTATACTGCAGTTGTATAATTGTTTTCTGCATATATCACACCACCAAAATTTTCTCATAAATATACAATCACTTTCCATTCTCTTTTTTAATGCATTGATTTGGGCATTACTCTCACTTTTAATTAGTATCATCTTTCACATTGTATTATGAAGCAAAATTATGATACACATTTGTTGTTTGTTTCTTGCTTTTAACCATCTTTCATTTTTATTATTTGACAAAGTAAACTAAAAAAAAACAGAAAGAGGATGCATTTGATATACCATTTATTATATTTGTTCTTATGTTTTCTTAAATATTCACGTATCATGAAAAATAACTTCTATATAATGATATGAGATTGAAATGAATCTTTAAAAATTACGATGCAGATTTTAAACGTACTAACGTGAAATATTTTTACATAATCAATTTAATACTATGTTAAAGTATTAATGTGTATGTCATACTGATATATTTAAAGATAATTTATAGTATCTCACACAATCTGAAATTTAGTTTCCTAATAAGTAGTAATTTAATTTTTTTTAATTCTGCATTTTAGTTCTAGTTCTTTTCTCTTTCACTATTTATCTCTGGTTGTATGTTTTCGCTTTATATCATGTTTGTTATGTTTTTGAAATTAACATGAATTTCTAAATTAGTAAATTTAATGATATTTTTTATTTATTTAAGGATTGAAATAATTTTTAACACACATCTTTTATTGTTGTGTATATCATATTAACATGTATTTAAAAATAAGTTAATAATATGTTGATAGTTAACAATAGATCATACATGTTATCATTATCATCACCAAATCAAAACACTTTGAATTAAAATTTTAAAAACAAAATTGAATATATTTGAAATTGATGAAGATTTACACTCAAAATTTAATTTCACATAAGAAAAGCAAATAAAGAATAACAAAAATAGATATATCTAATTATGAATAACAATGTAAAAAGTAGGAGCGATAGAAACAAAATACAACATTAAAATTTGATCATATATAAGGGAGGGGGATGAAGGGAGGGAGGGGGAGGGAGAGAGAGAGGGAGGGAGGGAGGGAGAGAGAGAGAGAGAAAGAGAGAGAGTTTTTAGCCTTTAGTAAACTAGAGTTATTGTATGTTTCATAAATTTTAAACATCATTATCTGCTTTTTGCATTATTAAATTGGTCTTAAAAATATTTTTTATTTAGTGTTCATTACTCTGATTTCGATAAGAAATTACTAAAACATATTTAAAGTGAATACTTAGAGTCTTACAAATATTCTATTTTTTAGGGGATAAATGCAAAAAACATCATAAAAGAAGCACATTTTTGCTTTGCTTCTCCTTCAATTTACATATATGGACATTAAAAAAGAGAACAGACAGTCACATGAGAGAGAGAGAGAGGAGGGGGAGAGAGAGAGAGAGAGAGAGAGAGAGAGAGAGAGAGAGAGAGAGAGAGAGAGAGAGAGAGAGAGACGGAGAGGGAGAGAGAGGGAGGGGAGAGAGAGATAGAGAGAGGGGAGGAAGAGATGGAGGGAGAGAGAGATTGCAGATCACAAAGTTTACCTAAAAAGTTTCATTTAAATTTTGACGCCGTGCGCATTAAAAAAGCGGATAAACGGGCACGAGAGTGCCCGTTTAGACGCTAGTACATAATAATAAAACTAATAATAATTTGACCAAAATAACCATAATATAATTTAATATGTTGATATATTTATTTATGTATCTTTTTCGAAGATTGTGAAGAACGAAGGAGAAGAGACCTGGTAATGGAAGTCAGAGACAGTGAGGAATAAAGGAGAAGAAACTTGGTAATAGAAGTCGGAGACAGTGAGAAACGAAGGAGAAGAGATTTGGTAATGGAAGTCGGAGACAGTGAATAATGAAGAAGAAGAGACTTGGTAATAGAAATCGGAGACAGGATTCGAGAGAGAATTAAATTTATTTTCTTATTTTCTTTTAAACTTTTTTAGTTTTGTTACAACAAATCAACAATCATATACTACAAATAGCATAGTGTCAATGAGAGAGGTTTTAAATTGTCATCCAAGTTGTATTTGACATCCCCATATTTGTTTAATGACAAAAATGCCCCTTCTATTTTTATCCCCTTAATGCTCTTTTTTGCTATATATGAATATGAGCCTCATTAAAAAAAAGTCATTTTTAAAAACAAATAAATTATTATAATAGTCGACAAAAACAATATGCCAATGGGTCCCACCGATTACTATCTTTCGAATAAAAGTAAATATTTGTTTAAATCTTCAATTGATTTATTGATTACTTTTATTTATGAAATAAATATAAAATATTTACATATGTGTGAATAACTATTCAACATTAAATAAAATTCATATGGATTTAATAAAGTACACTACGACATTCTTTGTTTTAAAATTGGTCAATCTTTATTGAATGTATTTTACGTAAAACACATAAATAATAAGAATACTTAATTAATATCTATTAAAAAACATAGAGTTTAATAGTTATGCCGTGTAAATTTAATTAGAATATAATGTTAATGTTCTGTCATGTAATATATTTATTCAGATTCATGATCGTCATTGATTGACAGTGTAAAACACTGTTAGTGTATATTTTTTTCCCAAAAACATATTTAAAATGTAAAATATAATATACTAGTAAAATATATCAGAAATATTAATTAAAAGTTAAATAAAATATCATTCAAATATATATTAATTGAAAATCATTGAATAAAAATATAATAAAAAGATTGTAGAAAATATATAATTAAAAAAAGAAAGGGGTAAAGACGCAGTGAAGCATAGTTGCAGTTACTCTCTCTCTCTCTCTCTCTCTCTCTCTCTCTCTCTCTCTCTCTCTCTCTCTCTCTCTCGTCAAAATCGAATGCTGCTTCTCTGAAACCATGACTAGCTCTTCAACTTCCTCTCGCAAGGTTTGTTCCTTTTTCATTCTAATTTTCCGATTCATCTTTTCCTTTTGTTTTTTCACTGTTTCATATTTGTTTTTGTTTTGTGAATTCATGTTGTTCAGAATCTCAGTAAGATTGCCTGCAATAGGCTTCAGAAGGAACTCACTGAATGGCAGGCTAGTCCTCCTGTTGGTTTCAACTACAAAGTCAGTGATAATCTCCAAAGGTATTATTCTTTTCACCCACAATTTTTTATTTTAATTGATGTGTTACTTTGTTTAGGCCTAATTTTTGAAATTGGTGAAATGGGTTTTGTGCTAATGGGTTTAGGTTTGTTTTCCCCTTTTCAAGTTTTGTTTTTTATTAGGTTTTGGTGATGTTGTTGGTTTTATAAATTGGAGGGTTTATGCACTTTCAATTTAAATATGTGGTTGATTATGTTCGGTGAATGTCGGGTGGCCTAATAGCGGAAACCTGATAGCAGGTGACCCACCTGATTTTAAATAAGGCTCTGATACCACGTTAAGAATGTGTTGTTGGGCCTAACTCAACTCTACAAAACCGGCTTGTAGGGTGAAGGTTGCCCCCACTTATAAGCACATGGCCTGACTATATATTGTCTGATGTGAGACTCTTAACATTGCGTGGCGAAATATTATTTTTCTTTTATTAACTGAAGGTTTGTTATTTTGGTTCTCAAAGGTGGGTTATTGAAGTGATTGGTGCTCCTGGGACACTTTATGCTAATGAGACTTACAAGCTTCAGGTTGATTTCCCGGAGCATTATCCAATGGAAGCTCCACAGGTTGTTAATAAGCCGTTGGATTAAGGTTTCTCTTTACCGTTTCACCATTTTTGTGGCTAGTTTTTTTAGTCTGACTTTTGTTATGGATGGTTATTCATAGGTCATATTTATGAATCCGGCTCCAATGCATCCACATATCTACAGCAATGGGCATATTTGTTTAGGTATACTGTTTACTCTTTGTTTTAGGGGAGAGCGAATCCTTAGAGATCAATCTTTCCCCAATTTGTATTTATCTCTGTCATCGTAAATATCATTAAACTTAATAGGATCCCTAATATAGTTTTATGCAAATAAAGAAAGAGATAGACACAAAAGGTACTGTGAAATTTTTCCCTTGGTTTGTTTGTATCATCTTTTCTGCCACTTTGTTTTTACTGTTATTATCTGGTGAATGTTTCTTCATTGCCCCGGTTTCCTTTCAAGTCATCACATTCAGGTTTATTATTTCTTGCTAAATTGTTGATAGAAAAAGCATTTAAATTGATTTTGAATATAAAGGTATTGCTCAAACTAAAGGGAAAATTTTACCGCACATCTATAAGAATGACAATGTTGAATAGGATAAAGTGTTGAGAAGTGGGCAGTGAAGGTCAACATGAGAGTAAACAGTGTAGCGGAAATGAAAATGTTGTGCTGGATAAATGAAAATACTAGACGCGATAGGATTGAGAATGGGAGCATTAGAGGGAGGGTTTGTGTTAGCACCTATTGTAAAAAACTATTGTTTAATATCGACTTAGGTGGTTAGGACATGTGTGAAGGAGACCGGTAGACTTCGTAGTAAGGAAAGTATATCAAATGGAAGATAGCTCAATTGCCAAAGGCAAAGGAAGCCCAAGAAAAGCTATAGATTAAACAATTAAGAAAGAGAGGCCAATGATTTGACTAAAAATATGACCTATGATAGAATATAATGTTTTGGATTGATCCACGTGGCACGTAGCCGATCCAACCTAGTGGGAAAAGACTTGGTTTTTGTTGAATATGTTGACACTGTGAATTTGAAGTGTAACTGAGTAGGAGATAGGAAAGCTCTGATAATATGATATGCACGAGGAATAAGTGAAAGCTTGCATGATGAGTCTCCCATAAGTTTCTTCTATGTTTCTATGCCAGAAAATCTTTTTTAATTTTTTCAAAATATTTAAACATTGCAAGTCATGAAAGCGTTTCTGTAGCTGCTAGGTCTAAATTTGGATAAATTATCATGTATTGCGGCAATGATAAACCCAACTTCCTAAACTACTTGCTTTTTAATGCAAAGATTTAGTTTCTGTATCTCAAGTTATGTTTTGATCAGCTGTGTGTATTACTCTTTACTCCCAGAAACCATAAAAACTTCTCCTGAGTTTCAGCCTGTAATTGCTTCTCTTGTTTTATCTGTTTCTTCCTATCAAGTACTGGGAGGACTCATTGGGAGTTAACGCTTCAAAATGTTTAAGAAACTTTCTAATGAAATATGTATGCTTTTTGGTGGTGAGCTGACATTTGATATGCTTTATGAAATTATGCAGATATATTGTATGATTCATGGTCCCCTGCTATGACTGTTAGTTCTGTATGCATCAGCATTCTCTCAATGCTTTCAAGCTCAACTGGGAAGGTGTGAATCTATTGTACATATAATGCGTTCGTTTGTTTTTCCGTATAATTCCAGTATACACATACGCACGCGCATGTTACCATGTATGTGCATCTTTTGGCATGATATATCATCCATTTGGTTTTCTATATCAATTTACTTAGCAACTGTTTTGATCTCTTCTACAGCAACGCCCTGAAGATAATGACCGTTATGTAAAGAACTGTAGAAATGGCAGATCTCCCAAGGAGACAAGGTGGTGGTTCCATGATGATAAAGTATAATAACTGGTAATAAATTCACAAAATTAGAATAGAGGATTATCCTTTCAAAAGGGAAAAATATGAAGCGGGGAAAAGCATTTTGAGAAACTAGGATGCCTTGAAAAGCTTAACTCTCCTGTAAATTGGAATTACCCCTCATTTGATAATATGAGGAAACAAACTCAGATTATTGTGTTTAACCTGCATGTCAGATAAATGTTCCTTTTTATTGATTTTCTTTCTAATGATTTTATGTCATGCTTGTATGCCTTTTTTCGCGCCACACATTCAAATTGATAGAATGGAAATTGTTTCCTACTCGTGTGCTAATGAAGTGATTTTTACACCCTTTCGCACATGGGCGATGTAACACAATAGAAAAACAAAGAGACGCTCATAAAATTAACACAATCCACCATAATTACGGTTTAAAGACTAATCACAAGTAGATTTTTGAAAATTGAGCAAATAAAATGAGAGCATGTTTGGAACTTCAGTGAAAGACGTCTCAGCACACGGTGGTAGGTAGCCGAAGCTACTTCTTGAAGTTTTTCATATTACAACAAATCCTAATGTATTTCAAATCAACATAATATTTGAAATAGAGAAGCAATGTAGTTGAAGAATTGATCTAGTTCTGTTTTTTCAAGCCCAACATGTGTAGTGCTAGTCCAAAGTAGTTGAACCTGTATGCCAATCTGATAAATTCTAGCTTAAATTTACTCCATGGAGGATACCTTGGTTCAATTTCAAGGCAAAGGTATCTATGCATTACAGCTTTTTCATGGCTGAATGTGTCAAAGGAGTATTTTCCATGGTACCTACCAATACCACTCTGTCCAACACCTCCAAATGGTAGTGTATCACATAAAAACTGCACATACAATAAAATGACACTGTTTTAGAATGGAGAGAGAGAATGCTATATTAGTAAATAGACATTTTTTACATTAATCTTTGCTTTATTAAACGAAAATTAAGTGAGGTAAGAGAAGCATTACTTGAACCAGTGTGTCATTAAATGTGACACTTCCTGAGGATGTTTCTGATACAATCTTTCTCTTGAAAGCTTCATTTTTGGTGAATGCATAGATGGCAAGAGGTTTTGGTTTTGAGTTTATAAATTCAATACTTTCCTGAATTTTGTTCACCTGTATAAATGGCAAGTTAAAAATTCATAGAGATAATCACATTATGTGTGAGAACTGAGAATATGAATATGGATTGCTGATTCTCACTGTGATCACTGGAAGAAATGGACCAAAGATTTCTTCTGTCATGATTTCAGCATCTAGTGGTGGATCTAACAAGATTGTTGGCTCAATAAACCTGACAAATTTGAAAGTAATTGATTAATTAAATTAATGTGATTACTATTCACTTGATAGTATTTTGTTTATGTTTGAATTGAGTGAGTTTGGCAGAATCACATGGCACCGAAATTATAGCAAAAAATATTAATTGAAACTTTAACCAAATCACTATGTCAGTGTCGTTTTGTGAATCTCATTGTAATTCCAAAAGTACATAGATGTGTATGTGCGAGTTTGGACTGATAGTGAATTTGACAGAATTATATCATGTTATCATGATTTTAGTAAGTTTTACACTTTTAATTTTGTTGTGATTTCGTCAAACTCATTGCAATTTTAAACATGCACGACGTGAAATAGTGGAAAAAGAAAACTAGTGGATAGTGATTATAGGAAGATAGTGAGAGACTACTCTTACAGGTTTGCTTCATCAACTGAACCACCATGAACTATTGAAGCAGCAACAAGAGGGTCTTTGAGAAGATTGCACAGTCTTTGAAAGTGCTGTTTGTTTACTATTCTTGACAGTACCTTTGACTCTATCATGTTATCACCATAAAATATTCTCACAAACTTCTTTAATAGTTCAATCTAGAAGAAAACCAAAAAAAAAGTTACTATTAGAATTAAAACTTGATAGCTTATAATGTACAATGAATATTACCAATTCAGATGAGTGCTTCTCCTCAACAAGCACATAATCGATTCCTATGCATGCTTGTCCACTACAGATTCCCCACTTTGCTCCTACTATTCTTTTCACTGCCATCTTGGTTAAAAAAAAAAGCAAACTAAATTAGACCTAGAAATTCTTTACTGTGACATGCAATAGTAATTAAATCATGGTAGCATCATTGTCTCCACGTCTCAATTAGTCAACAGATACAGTTAATGTGACCACGATTGTGGCGCTTCAACCATAATTGCAGTTATGAACTATGCGAGTTACCTTAAAATCTGAAGGATTGGAAAGGTAATCAAATATAGCAGGACATTTTCCACCTAGCTCTAGAGTCACAGGAGTTAAATTTCTTGCAGCAGAAGTCATAACTATGCTTGCCACTCTTGGACTTCCTGAAATTTTCATACACCATATAAAGATAATTCTAGAACAAGAGTTCAGTTTGTAGAATGAGATAATAAGCAAAAACTCGTGCAGTCAATATATTGGTGGTCATTGGATTGAAATCAGACAGTTCAAATTTTAACATAGATTTAAACTGTCAGATACTAATCCAACTAGTACTAATGTGCTGACCGCATCAATGTTTGAGATTATTGACAATAGAAAATCTGAATTTGGTTGTTATTATGAAGAATAATACCAGTGAAGAATATTTTGTCAAATTTATGTTGCAGAAGTTTTTCACAGACATCTCCTCCACCCTCAACGACCTTTACGGCATTAGTATCCAAGTAGCGAGGAATAGTGTTCGCAAGAAAAGAAGAGCATGCTGGAGCTTGCTCTGATGGTTTTATCAGAACAACATTTCCAGCAGATATTGCCCCAATTATTGGATCCAAAGCCAACACTGCATACAGTATATGTTAAATCACCAAAGTATGACAAGAATCAAACCATTTTAGAAGAATATTTCACGACTCACCGATCGGAAAGTTCCAAGATGAAAAAATAAGAACCACGCCAAGTGGTTCTGGCAATAACTCTCCCTTTGAAGGGAAGAACAGAAGAGGCATACTGCTCTGCAGTATTATCAGCACCAACATGGAAAATAAGTTAACATATATAGAGTTGTGCATCATGAGGAAATAGAAGAACCTACCTTTTTAGGAGCCATCCATTTTTCAACACTGTTCAAAGAGTTTTGTGCTGATTTTTCTACCCCTCCAATCTACAAAAGTAACCAATTGAACTCAGTAACACAATTTTAAGGAAAACACATGATAAAAATTAAGACGATAACCTCGTCGCGGTAAGCTTCAACAGGGTGCTTCCCAAGATCTTGGTTAAGAGCTTTAGATATAGCATCTTCATTTTCATGAACAAGGTCAAGTAAAGCTTGGAGCTGGTTTTTTCTCCATGCAACACTTTTTGTTTTTCCTGTTTTGAAGTATTGACTCAACTCTCTTACAGTCTCCTCAACTTCCATGCCAGTATTGTTGTTCATTGTAGGATTAATGTGTTGATTTTTGTTGTTGTTGTTGTTTTCTACAACACTGTCTATGTGTAAACACACTGTGTCTGTGGAACATGGATTTTTATGGTGTGGTGAGGGTCTCATAAATGCCAAGTTGGTTGAATCACCTAACCAACACTAATTGGGCGAAAGTTTTATTTTTGGTGTGTCCTTTACTACTGCCCATTTATAACTTCTTCACTGCATTTATTGATTCCTTCCTAATTAGGTTAGAAGGAAGTGAGTAACCATTATTACTAGATAAGCTGCATGGATTAAATAAATGGACTAGTATGGCAACTCCAATTATGATACGTGGGAAGTTACACATATAAAGAAAAAAATTATATAAAAAAATGAATGACAAAAATCAACATAAAAGTTTATGAGTCCTTGAATGAACAATAATCTTAAAATACTGTTCAAATTTCCAATCCTAAAATCTTCATTTATCTCCCATCATGATAAGTAGAACCGACCCTACGACCCTACCTGTTTAGAGGTCTAAAGCAAAATTTAAAACGCGGCGTTTAAAATGTATTTTTGAATAATAATTTTGTGGTAAAAGAAAAATAGGCCTAAATTTTACCATAATTAAAAAAAATTTGAGGCCTTTTTTAAGCCCAAACTTTTGAGGCCTAAAGCCCTAGCCTTGGTGGCTTGGGCCGGCCCTGATGATAAGTGGTAATCCGCAGTCAATAAGTGACCTATTTATTATATATATTTTTTTGAAAACTCGATATTCGGTTTTAGGATCGATTAATCACGAACAGTGTTTTAAAAATCGAACCGGACATTAAACCGGTGAGGGTACTGGGTCACTGGTTTATTGGTCGAACCACTGAGTCACTGGTCGAACCGCATGACTAAACTGGGTTAAACCGGATAACTCGGTTGAATAGACCGGTCGTTATAACAAAATTATATAAGTATAAAATGTGTCGAACCGGATGATTCAGTCTCTACAAAATATAACTAGCACTTAAATTTTTTAAAAATATCATATTATAAATAAATTCACAAGTTCATAATTTAAATTCAAATTTTACACATAAGTATCACACACAATAAAATAGTACATAATTATAAAATATAATTGCAAAGAAAAGTTTAATCGCAGCATAATCTAATTAATCTAATTGAATAATTTATAACAAAATAATTCCTATGTATACTAAATTAATTTCAATAAAAGAAAAATTGTTTCAATATTAGGATCTTCTTCAATATCAAAATCATCGATAACAAAATCAATCGCATCTGCAATAATTTTTTTATTCTTTTATTTTATTTATTTTATTTTTTATTTTAATTTTTCATTAAAATAGTCAAAACGACGTTGTTTTAATTTTTTAAGATAAAAAAAATAAAAAATGCATTTAAACTGCCGGTTCACAAAAACCGCCGGTTTTCCCAGTTTTAGCGGGTTACACCGGTTTTGACCGGTTCACACCAGTTCAATGGCATTCCCGATCCAGCTATTGAACCAGGCCGGTTCCCAGTTTGACCGGTCTGACCGGCCGGTCCGGTCCGGTTTTTAAAATACTGATCACGAGAATCAATCTCATTGTCTATTAGCTGAGTCCATTTGAAGTTAGAGCAATGTTATGTATGAATTGATCCAACACAAATATTGACACTTACGATTGATCCATTTACACAATGAAGTTAGCAAATGAGACCAACTTCTCTCTAATTTTTGTTGCTCCACCAACACTTATCCAGAATCAACATAAGAGTTTGATTTTTTGTTTGCATTTTAGCTATGGAAGAAGGTGGCAAATCATAAGGGAAGACATTTGCGGAGGACAAAAGTGTGAGATAACGTGGGAAAGGACAAATGTGACTATATCGTATGCCCATGTAGTCAAGACAATAATGCACAATCGAGAGCATATGTGAAAAGGGAAACGAAACTAATTTTTGCCCATTTGGATATTAATGTACAAGATAATGAGTTAGTAAGATTTAGTAAAGCATACATTAGGATTGTGGATAACCCTAACATGACTTACAACATTCAAGAGATATTTAACACAAAGGTATACTTCGCGATTAAAGCAGCTCCATTGGGAGCAAATCTATGCTTGATTAAGGATCGAGAAGCTTGAAAATCGAAAGTGTTAGTCGTAGAAGAAATCGACTGGTTGAAACAATGGTTCAATGCAATTAGAGAATTGAGATATTTAGACGTGGACAATAAAATGGTCACGTGGTTGCGTTGCTATGAAGTACCGTGTCATGCCTGGAAGCCCGAGTTCTTTGAACTTATCACTTCCCTGGTGGGAATGTATATGTGCTTAAATGATAATACTACGAACGCGAATCCTCCATGGTCTTGAAAGAAACTTTCAATATGCAGATCAATGGTGTTGTTTTTAGAATAAAAGTGGTTAAAAATTCGCATGTACCACTAAGAGTTAGCTTATCCAGACCATTAGAAAAGGTGGTGAAGTCTTCAAGGCTTCTTACTTTTCAGTTTTTAATTAGTGCTTCAGTTTCTTCTTCTAATCAGTCAGAGTCTTTGAAGGATAATTTCTTAGGGGGATCCACGTTGTGTTGTGAATCAACGATATATTCTGATGCCATTCAAAGAAACAAAAGGTTTTAGGCTCTTAGAGATGAGAGTGTGGCAGAAAAGGCTTGGAAAAGGGAGAAGGATTTTGGAATTAAAGGAGTGGAGGAAGATAAAGTCTATATCGAAGAAATCAGAGCAATAGAGGTCAGAGATAAAG